>NC_087551.1:115798070-115955020 GCF_036250125.1 Pseudopipra pipra
TATCCCAGAAATATCCCAAATTTATCCCACAAATATCCCATTTTTATCCCATAAAAATCCAGCCCTTTATCCCAGAAATATCCAAATTTATCCCAGAAATATCCAACATTTATCCCATAAAAATCCAGCCCTTTATCCCAGAAATATCCAAATTTTATCCCAGAAATATCCAAATTTTATCCCAGAAATATCCAAGTTTTATCCCAGAAATATCCCAAATTTATCCCAGAAATATCCAAATTTATCCACAAATATCCCAAATTTATCCCAGAAATATCCCAATTTATCCCAGGAATTTCCAGCCCTTTATCCCAGAAATATCCCAATTTATCCCAGCAATATCCCAATTTATCCCAGGAATTTCCAGCCCTTTCTCCCGCTTTTCCCGGGCAGTTGGAGCCGCCCCCGGGAGGCTCCGGCGGCCCGGATTTCTGGAATTCTGTGCCTCATTCCAGGTTTTCCCGGGGAGCGGGGAAGGCTGGGGCTGAAGGGGGATCCGGGAGAGCCGGGCCCGCCCGGGAACCCGGGAATCAGGGGAGCCAAAGGTAGGGAAAAACTATTAGTTATTTTTGTTAAAATCTTTCATTTGTTATTGTTGAGTTATTATTTGTTTTATTTATTATTTATTTATTATTATTATCATCTTTTAGTTATTATTTATTATTATATTTTATTTTTTATATTTTATTTTTTATTCATTTTATTTATTATTTCTTTAATAGTATTATCATCTTTTATTTTTTATTTTTTATTTATTTTATTTATTATTTATTTATTATTATTATCATCTTTAGTTATTATTTATTATTATATTTTATTTTTTATATTTTATTTTTTATTTATTTTATTTATTATTTCTTTAATAGTATTATCATCTTTTATTTTTTATTTTTTATTTATTTTATTTATTATTTAATTATTACTATTATCATCTTTTAGTTATTATTATTATATTTTATTTTTTATATTTTATTTTTTATTTATTTTATTTATTATTTCTTTAACAGTATTATCATCTTTTATTTTTTATTTTTTATTTATTTTATTTATTATTTATTTATTATTATTATCATCTTTTATTTATTATTTATTATTATATTTTATTTATGATCATCATCTTTTCTTTTTTATTATTATTTATTATTTATTTTATTTAGTATTTATTTATTTATTATTAAATTATTTATTATTATTTATTTATTATTACATTTTTGTTTATTATTATCCTCTTTTATTCTTATTATAATTATTTTTATTTTTATTTTTTATTTATTATTCATTTTTTTAAATATTTATTATTATATTTTTATTCATTTATTATTATCCTCTTTTATTATTTATTTATTTATTATTATTATCTTTTATTATTTATTTATTATTTATTATTACATTTTTATTTATTATTATCCTCTTCTATTTTTTAATTATAATAATTTTTTATTTATTATTTATTATTTATAATTTTTATTTTTATTTATTACTATTATATTTTTATTTATTATTTATTAATATTATCTTTTCTTTTTATTTCTTATTTTTTCATTGTTATTTTATTTCTTTATTATCAGTATTATAATATTTTATTATTTATTATTATAATCTTTTATTGTTTAATATTATTAATTGAATTTTCATTTATTTATTATTATTATTACAATGTTTCTATTAATTTATTATTTATTATTATCACTTTTATTTTTTATTATTATATATTATTTATTTAGTAATAATAATAATAATATTCATCCCCTTTTTTTCCTTCCCCTTTTTTCCATCCCATTTTTCCTTCCCCTTTTTTCATCCCTTTCTTCCTTCCCCCTTTTTTTTCCTGTTTTTCCCTTCCCATTTTTTCATCCCCTTTTTTCTTTCCCCTTTTTCCCCCCTTTTTTTCCTTCCCTCCCTTTTTCATCCCGTTTTTCCTTCTCTCTTTTCCCCCCTTTTTTCCCTTCCCTTTTTTTATCCTGTTTTTCCTTCCCCCTTTTTTCCTCCCATTTTTCCTCCCTCCTTTTTTCATCCCCTTTTTCCTTCCCCTTTTTTCTTTTCCCCTTTTTTCCTTCCCCTTTTTTCTTTTCCCCTTTTTTTCCTTCCCCTTTTTTATCCCATTTTTCCTTCCCCTTTTTTCCTTCCCCCCTTTTTTCCTTCCCCCTTTTTTATCCCATTTTTCCTTCCCCTTTTTTCCTTCCCCCCTTTTTTTCCTTTCCCTTTTTTATCCCGTTTTTCCCTTCCCCTTTTTTCCTTCCCCCCTTTTTTCCCTTCCCCTTTTTTCCTTCCCCCCTTTTTTTCCTTCCCCTTTTTTCATCCCTTTCTTCCTTCCCCCTTTTTTATCCCGTTTTTCCCTTCCCCTTTTTTCCTTCCCCCCTTTTTTTCCTTCCCCTTTTTTATCCCATTTTTCCTTCCCCTTTTTTCATCCCATTTTTCCTTCCCCCTTTTTTATCCCATTTTTCCCTTCCCGTTTTTCCTTCCCCTTTTTCCTTCCCCTTTTTTCATCCTGTCTTTCCTTCCCCTTTTTTCCTTCCCCCCTTTTTTTCCTTTCCCTTTTTTCATCCCGTTTTTCCTTCCCCTTTTTTTCTTTTCCCCCTTTTTTTTCTTTCCCCCTTTTTTCCTTCCCTGACCCCAAAACGACCCCAAATCGGGATTTTCACCCCCAAAAATCCCAGGTCAGGTGATTTTTAGGGCCTCAGATTTTTAGGGATGGGGCAGTTCCCGGTGGGAAAATCCCAGGAGGATTTTAGGGGGGGTTTCCCACCTTTTCTCCCTCCCTCTGGAGCAGGGATGGATGTGGCACATTCCCAGGATATCCAACACATCCCTTGGATCCCACACATTCCCAGGATATCCCTTGGATCCCACACATTCCCAGGATGCCCCTTGGATCCCACACATTCCCAGCCCATCCCTTGGATCCCACACATTCCCAGGATGCCCCTTGGATCCCACACATTCCCAGCCCATCCCTTGGATCCCACACATTCCCAGGATGCCCCTTGGATCCCACACATTCCCAGCCCATCCCTTGGATCCCACACATTCCCAGGATGCCCCTTGGATCCCACACATTCCCAGTACATCCCTTGGATCCCACACATTCCCAGGATGCCCCTTGGATCCCACACATTCCCAACACATCCCTTGGATCCCACACATTCCCAACACATCCCTTGGATCCCACACATTCCCAGTACATCCCTTGGATCCCACACATTCCCAGGATGCCCCTTGGATCCCACACATTCCCAACACATCCCTTGGATCCCACACATTCCCAGCACATCCCCCCTCCCTCTGGAGCAGGGATGGATGGGACACATTCCAAGGATCCTTTCTGTATTCCCAGGGGAGCGGGGCCCGAAGGGGGAAAAGGGGGATCGAGGCGGAGCCGCTGGAAAAGGTGAGTTCCGGGCAGGAATTTTGGGAAGACTTAGGCGGGATCGGGAAATTCCCGGCGCAAGGAAGGGCAGGGAAGCAGCATCCCGACATTCCCGAGGTGTATCCCGGGGTTTTCCTGCCCCGGGGAAGGGGGAGGGATCGGGCAGCGGGAAAAACGTGGGAATTCTCCAGGGAAGAGGGTTGGAGGGGCTGGAGGATTCCGGGAAGGTTGGGATATCATTCCTTGGGGACATCCAGGAAATTCCAGGGGGATCCCACCTGCTATTCCAGGGAAATTCCTGCTTGGGAACATCCCTCCTGCTTTTCCAGGGAAATTCCTGCTTGGGAACATCCCTCCTGCTTTTCCAGGGACATCCCTCCCTTGGGATCATCCTTCCTCCTTTTCCAGGGATATCATTCCTTGGGATCATCCCTCCTGCTTTTCCAGGGATATCATCCCTTGGGAACATCCCTCCTGCTTTTCCAGGGATATCATTCCTTGGGATCATCCCTCCTGCTTTTCCAGGGATATCCCTGCTTGGGAACATCCCTCCTGCTTTTCCAGGGATATCATTCCTTGGGAACATCCCTCCTGCTTTTCCAGGGATATAATTCCTTGGGATCATCCCTCCTGCTTTTCCAGGGATATAATTCCTCAGGGACATCCCTCCTGCTTTTCCAGGGATATCATTCCTTGGGAACATCCCTCCTGCTTTTCCAGGGACATCCCTCCCTTGGGAACATCCCTCCTGCTTTTCCAGGGATGTCATTCCTTGGGATCATCCTTCCTGCTTTTCCAGGGATATCATTCCTGCTTTTCCAGGGATATCGTTCCTCGGGAACATCCTTCCTGCTTTTCCAGGGATATCATTCCTGCTTTTCCAGGGATATCGTTCCTCGGGAACATCCCTCCTGCTTTTCCAGGGATATCATTCCTGCTTTTCCAGGGACACCCCTCCTGGAGGGATGTTCCCAAGGAATGATATCCCTGGAAAAGCAGGAGGGATGTTCCCAAGCAGGAATATCCCTGGAAAAGGAGGAGGGATGATCCCAAGGAATGAAATCCCTGGAAAAGCAGGAGGGATGTTCCCGAGGGATGTTCCCAAGCAGGAATATCCCTGGAAAAGCAGGAGGGAGGTTCCCAAGGACTGATATCCCTGGGATTTCCTGGATGTCCCTGGGATGCTCCAGGAGGGCAGAGGGACAATGATCCCAAAGCCATGGAGTTCCCTGGAGCCGGGAAAACAGGGAATGGTCCTGGAATACTTGGGAAGGTGACACTGGTTTGTCCCCTTGAGCAGAGAAGTGACGTGTCAGGTTTTCCTGGATTGGATCCTGGTTTTCCTTGGACACATCCCTGCCCTGGGATGCTCCAGGGGCCAGGGGGACAATGATCCCAAAGCCATGGAGTTCCCTGGAGCTGGGAAAACAGGCAGGGAATGGTCCTGGAATACTTGGGAAGGTGACACTGGTTTGTCACCTCAGTCAGAGAAGTGAAGTGCCAGGTTTTCCTGGATTGGATCCCAGTTTTCCTTGGCTGCATCCCTGCCCTGGGATGCTCCAGGGGGCTGGATGGACAATGATCCCAAAGCCATGGAGTTCCCTGGAGCTGGGAAAACAGGCAGGGAATTATCCTGGAATACTTGGGAAGGTGACACTGGTTTCTCACCTCGAGCTGAGAAAGGAAGTGTCAGATTTCCCTGGATTTTATCCCTGTTTTCCTTGGATACATCCCTGCTCTGGGATGCTCCAGGGGGCAGAGGGACAATGATCCCAAAGCCATGGAGCTTCCTGGAGCCGGGAAAACAGGCAGGGAATGGTCCTGGAATACTTGGGAAGGTGACACTGGTTTGTCACCTCGAGTGGAGCTGGGAAGAGCTGGATCCTGAATTTCCCTGGATGGGATCCCAGTTTTCCTTGGACACATCCCTGCCCTGGGATGCTCCAGGGGGCTGGATGGACAATGATCCCAAAGCCATGGAGTTCCCTGGAGCTGGGAAAACAGGCAGGGAATGGTCCTGGAGCCGGGAAGGTGACACTGGTTTGTCACCTCGAGCGGAGGAGAAGAGCTGGATCCCGGGTTTCCCTGGATGAGATCCCAGTTTTCCTTGGCTGCATCCCACTCTCCCGGAGCAGGGAGGTCTGGCTGAGTCCCAGCAGGACACACCAGGGCTTGGATCCTTCCCAGGCCCGGCTTTGGCAGGAGCAGCTCCAGGAAATCTCCGGAGCTCCGGGCGCGCGTGTCCGGCCCTTCCCGCCCTCGGATGACTCCGGGCTCGGAATGAGCCAAGGCAGCTGTTCCGGGGGCTGGGAGGAGACATTCCCACCCTCGGGAACGGGGATGGGAGGAGGAGAGGGCAGCGGGAATCATCCCGGAGCGGCCCCACCCGGATCCGACAAAATCCGGGAGAAGCTCCGGGGACTCCCGGGATGTTTTCCAGCTGGGAGAACTCCGTGTTCTCCTGGATCCAGGAGGACACGCCCCGGGGGTTTCCAGGCTCCGGTTGGGCCTGGAAGGGGGGGATCCGAGGTCAGAGGAGGGTCGGAGCCAAGGGCAGGGAAGGATGGGGTGTTCCGGAACGCCGGGAGAGGTGGCCCCATTCCCGCTGGGAAGGAGCCAGGGAACAGTCGGATTCTGGAACAGGGAGGTCCTGGCAGGGTCCCGAAATGTCCCGTTAACCCCAAAGCTCCCGGAGGACATTTCGGGACCCGCCGTTATCCCGGGTCACTCCAAGTCCTGTCCGAGCGGGATGGAACACCCAGGGCTGGACATTCCCACCCGGAGCGGGACAATCCCACCCTCTGATGGACATTCCCACCCACTCTTGGACATTCCCAAACACAGTTGGACATTCCCACCCCCTGTTGGACATTCCCACCCCCTGTTGGACATTCCCAAACAGAGTTGGACATTCCCACCCTCTCCTGGACATTCCCGACTGGTTTTGGACATTCCCAAGCTCTGTTGGACATTCCCACCCACTCTTGGACAAACCCAAGTCTTGGACAAACCCAGCTCTTGGACATTCCACCCACCCTTGGACGTTCCCACCCACTCTTGGACAAACCCAACTCTTGGGCATTCCCAAGCATTGTAGGACATTCCCACATCCAGATGGACATTCCCACCCACTCTTGGACATTCCCAAACACAGTTGGACATTCCCACCCCCTGTTGGACATTCCCACCCCCTGTTGGACATTCCCAAACAGAGTTGGACATTCCCACCCTCTCCTGGACATTCCCGACTGGTTTTGGACATTCCCAAGCTCTGTTGGACATTCCCACCCACTCTTGGACAAACCCAAGTCTTGGACAAACCCAGCTCTTGGACATTCCACCCACCCTTGGACGTTCCCACCCACTCTTGGACAAACCCAACTCTTGGGCATTCCCAGTCATTGCTGGACATTCCCACCTTCAGATGGACATTTCCACCCACTCTTGGACATTCCCAAGCTCTGCTGGACAAACCCAACTCTTGGACAAACCCAACTCTTGCACAACCCCAACTCTTGGCCATTCCCACCCTCTGTCGAACATTCCCACCCACTGTTGCCCATTCCCGCCCCGTGGCCGTGCCGGCGTTCCCAGGATGTGCCCCTGGGGAGTCCCTCCCATCCCGGTGTGTCCCTGGGAATTCCCTCCCATCCCAGTGAGTCCCTGGGAATTCCCTCCCATCCCAACATGTCCCTGGGAATTCCCTCCCATCCCGGTGTGTCCGTGGGGAGTCCCTCCCATCCCGGTGTGTCCCTGGGAATTCCCTCCCATCCCAGTGTGTCCCTGGGAATTCCCTCCCATCCCGGTGTGTCCCTGGGAATTCCCTCCTATCCCGGTGTGTCCCTGGGGATCCTGGTGTGTCCGTGGGGATTCCCTCCCATCCCGGTGTGTCCCTGGGAATTCCCTCCCTCCCATCCCGGTGTGTCCTTGGGAATTCCCTCCCATCCCGGTGTGTCCCTGGGGAGTCCCTCCCATCCCGGTGTGTCCCTGGGAATTCCCTCCCATCCCGGTGTGTCCCTGGGAATTCCCTCCCATCCCGGTGTGTCCGTGGGGATTCCCTCCCATCCCGGTGTGTCCCTGGGGATTCCCTCCCATCCCGGTGTGTCCCTGGGAATTCCCTCCCATCCCGGTGTGTCCCTGGGAATTCCCTCCCATCCCAGTGTGTCCCTGGGAATTCCCTCCCATCCCGGTGTGTCTCTGGGAATTCCCTCTCATCCCGAATTCCCTCCCATCCCGGTGTGTCCCTGGGAATTCCCTCCCATCCCGACGTGTCCCTGGGGAGTCCCTCCCATCCCGGTGTGTCCCTGGGAATTCCCTCCCATCCCGGTGTGTCCCTGGGAATTCCCTCCCATCCCGGTGTGTCCCTGGGAATTCCCTCCCATCCCGATGTGTCCTTGGGAATTCCCTCCCATCCCGGTGTGTCCCTGGGAATTCCCTCCCATCCCGGTGTGTCCCTGGGAATTCCCTCCCATCCCGACGTGTCCCTGGGGAGTCCCTCCCATCCCGGTGTGTCCCTGGGAATTCCCTCCCATCCCGGTGTGTCCCTGGGAATTCCCTCCCATCCCAATGTGTCCCTGGGAATTCCCTCCCATCCTGGGAGTTCCCTCCCATCCCAATGTGTCCCTGGGAATTCCCTCCCATCCCGATGTGTCTCTGGGAATTCCCTCCCATCCCGATGTGTCCCTGGGAATTCCCTCCCATCCCGATGTGTCTCTGGGAATTCCCTCCCATCCCGATGTGTCCCTGGGAATTCCCTCCCATCCCGATGTGTCCCTGGGAATTCCCTCCCATCCTGGTGTGTCCCTGGGGATCCCGGTGTGTCCCTGGGAATTCCCTCCCATCCCGGTGTGTCCCTGGGAATTCCCTCCCATCCCGGTGTGTCCCTGGGAATTCCCTCCCATCCCGGTGTGTCCCTCCCATCCCGGTGTGTCCGTGGGGATTCCCTCCCATCCCGGTGTGTCCCTGGGAATTCCCTCCCATCCCGGTGTGTCCCTGGGAATTCCCTCCCATCCCGGTGTGTCCCTGGGAATTCCCTCCCATCCCAGTGTGTCCCTGGGAATTCCCTCCCATCCCGATGTGTCCCTGGGAATTCCCTCCCATCCCGAATTCCCTCCCATCCCGGTGTGTCTCTGGGAATTCCCTCTCATCCCGAATTCCCTCCCATCCCGGTGTGTCCCTGGGAATTCCCTCCCATCCCGACGTGTCCCTGGGGAGTCCCTCCCATCCCGGTGTGTCCCTGGGAATTCCCTCCCATCCCGGTGTGTCCCTGGGAATTCCCTCCCATCCCGGTGTGTCTCTTGGAATTCCCTCCCATCCCAATGTGTCCCTGGGGAGTCCCTCCCATCCCAGTGTGTCCCTCCCATCCCGGTGTGTCCCTGGGAATTCCCTCCCTCCCATCCCGGTGTGTCCCTGGGAATTCCTCCCATCCCGATGTGTCCCTGGGAATTCCCTCCCATCCCGATGTGTCCCTGGGAATTCCCTCCCATCCCGGTGTGTCCCTCCCATCCCGGTGTGTCCCTGGGAATTCCCTCCCATCCCATCCCGGTGTGTCCCTGGGAATTCCCTCCCATCCCGATGTGTCCCTGGGAATTCCCTCCCATCCCGGTGTGTCCCTGGGGATCCCGGTGTGTCCCTGGGAATTCCCTCCCATCCCGGTGTGTCCCTGGGAATTCCCTCCCATCCCGATGTGTCCCTGGGAATTCCCTCCCATCCCGGTGTGTCCCTCCCATCCCGGTGTGTCCCTGGGAATTCCCTCCCATCCCGGTGTGTCCCTGGGAATTCCCTCCTATCCCGGTGTGTCCCTGGGGATCCTGGTGTGTCCGTGGGGATTCCCTCCCATCCCGGTGTGTCCGTGGGGATTCCCTCCCATCCCGGTGTGTCCCTGGGAATTCCCTCCCTCCCATCCCGGTGTGTCCCTGGGAATTCCCTCCCATCCCGGTGTGTCCCTGGGAATTCCCTCCCATCCCGGTGTGTCCCTGGGAATTCCCTCCCATCCCGGTGTGTCCCTCCCATCCCGGTGTGTCCCTGGGAATTCCCTCCCATCCCGGTGTGTCCCTGGGAATTCCCTCCCATCCCGACGTGTCCCTGGGGAGTCCCTCCCATCCCGGTGTGTCCCTGGGAATTCCCTCCCATCCCGGTGTGTCCCTGGGAATTCCCTCCCATCCCAATGTGTCCCTGGGAATTCCCTCCCATCCTGGGAGTTCCCTCCCATCCCAATGTGTCCCTGGGAATTCCCTCCCATCCCGATGTGTCTCTGGGAATTCCCTCCCATCCCGATGTGTCCCTGGGAATTCCCTCCCATCCCGATGTGTCTCTGGGAATTCCCTCCCATCCCGATGTGTCCCTGGGAATTCCCTCCCATCCCGATGTGTCCCTGGGAATTCCCTCCCATCCTGGTGTGTCCCTGGGGATCCCGGTGTGTCCCTGGGAATTCCCTCCCATCCCGGTGTGTCCCTGGGAATTCCCTCCCATCCCGGTGTGTCCCTGGGAATTCCCTCCCATCCCGGTGTGTCCCTCCCATCCCGGTGTGTCCGTGGGGATTCCCTCCCATCCCGGTGTGTCCCTGGGAATTCCCTCCCATCCCGGTGTGTCCCTGGGAATTCCCTCCCATCCCAGTGTGTCCCTGGGAATTCCCTCCCATCCCAGTGTGTCCCTGGTAATTCCCTCCCATCCCGATGTGTCCCTGGGAATTCCCTCCCATCCCGAATTCCCTCCCATCCCGGTGTGTCTCTGGGAATTCCCTCTCATCCCGAATTCCCTCCCATCCCGGTGTGTCCCTGGGAATTCCCTCCCATCCCGACGTGTCCCTGGGGAGTCCCTCCCATCCCGGTGTGTCCCTGGGAATTCCCTCCCATCCCGGTGTGTCCCTGGGAATTCCCTCCCATCCCGGTGTGTCTCTTGGAATTCCCTCCCATCCCAATGTGTCCCTGGGGAGTCCCTCCCATCCCAGTGTGTCCCTCCCATCCCGGTGTGTCCCTGGGAATTCCCTCCCTCCCATCCCGGTGTGTCCCTGGGAATTCCTCCCATCCCGATGTGTCCCTGGGAATTCCCTCCCATCCCGATGTGTCCTGGGAATTCCCTCCCATCCCGGTGTGTCCCTCCCATCCCGGTGTGTCCCTGGGAATTCCCTCCCATCCCATCCCGGTGTGTCCCTGGGAATTCCCTCCCATCCCGATGTGTCCCTGGGAATTCCCTCCCATCCCGGTGTGTCCCTGGGGATCCCGGTGTGTCCCTGGGAATTCCCTCCCATCCCGGTGTGTCCCTGGGAATTCCCTCCCATCCCGATGTGTCCCTGGGAATTCCCTCCCATCCCGGTGTGTCCCTCCCATCCCGGTGTGTCCGTGGGGATTCCCTCCCATCCCGGTGTGTCCCTGGGAATTCCCTCCCATCCCGGTGTGTCCCTGGGAATTCCCTCCTATCCCGGTGTGTCCCTGGGGATCCTGGTGTGTCCGTGGGGATTCCCTCCCATCCCGGTGTGTCCGTGGGGATTCCCTCCCATCCCGGTGTGTCCCTGGGAATTCCCTCCCTCCCATCCCGGTGTGTCCCTGGGAATTCCCTCCCATCCCGGTGTGTCCCTGGGAATTCCCTCCCATCCCGGTGTGTCCCTGGGAATTCCCTCCCATCCCGGTGTGTCCCTCCCATCCCGGTGTGTCCCTGGGAATTCCCTCCCATCCCGGTGTGTCCCTGGGAATTCCCTCCCATCCCGGTGTGTCCCTGGGAATCCCTCCCATCCCGGTGTGTCCCTGGGAATCCCTCCCATCCCGGTGTATCCCGGCGTGTCCCGGCAGGTCCCGAGGAAGGCTCCCTGCGGCTGGTGAACGGTTCGGGGCCGCACGAGGGGCGCGTGGAGATCCTGCACGGGGGCCGCTGGGGCACCGTCTGCGACGACGGCTGGGACGGCCCCGACGGAGCCGTCGTGTGCCGGGCCCTGGGATACCCCGGAGCCGACGACGTCTTCCGCATGGCCCGCTTCGGGCAAGGTGGGAATCGACCCCCGGGAATAGCGGGAAATGCTGGGATGGCTCCCCAGGGAACGGGGATGGCCACGGGGTGGGATCCAGGAGGTGCCGGGAGGGGAGAGGGATTGGCCAACCCGGCCCGGGACGCTCCCGGGGATCTGGGATGGGGGTGGTTTGGTCCTGGGGTGTCCTCATCCCGGGAATGCCACAGTTTGGGTGGATCCTGGGAATGGTTTGGGTGGAAAGGGACAGCAAAGCTCAGCCAGGTCCACCTGGAACAGGGACACCTCCCGCTATCCCAGGGAATCCAACCCGGCCTTGGACACTCCCAGGGATCCAGGGGCAGCCACAGCTTCTCTGGGAATTCCAGCCCAGCCCCTCCCCACCCTCCCAGCCAGGAATCCCTTCCCAATCTCCCCCCCAAATCTCCCCTTTCCCACTGGGATCCATTCCCTGGGGCCTGGCATTCCAGGCCCTGAGCCCCAGTCCCTCTCCAGCTCTCCTGGAGCCCCTTCAGCCTCTGGAATGTGCTCCAAGCTCTCCCGGGATCCTTCCCAAATCCAGCCTGGCCATTCCCAGCTCTCCCAGCCTGGAGCCAGAGCCTGCCATTGGATCCATCCCCAGCCCAGCTCCTCCCTGGGAAGGAGTTCAGGGAACAAGGGGGTTCCCTGGGAATCTCGGCACTCAGGGCAGGGTCTCCCTTCCCCTTTCCTGCCTTTTCCATCCCCACATTCCAGAAAAACCCCTCTGAGTGGATTCTGAGTGTCCTTTATCCCAGAACAGTTTGGGTGGGAAGGGACTTTAAGGCTCATCCCATTCCATGTTCAGGGACACCTCCCGCCATCCCAGGGAATCCAACCCGGCCTTGGACACTCCCAGGGATCCAGGGGCAGCCACAGTTTCTCTGGGAATTCCAGCCCAGCCCCTCAGGGTGTCCCTGTCTATCCCTGTCTGTATCCCACTGTACCCCTGTGTATTCCTGTGTATCCCTGCATTCCCACGTCTATCCCGGCATTCCCTGTCCCCCTCAGGCTCCGGCAGGATCTGGATGGACGACGTTTCCTGCACGGGCACCGAGGATTCCCTGGAGCTCTGCAGCTTTTCGGGGTGGGGACGGACCAACTGCGGGCACGCCGAGGACGCGGGGGTCAGGTGTAGGACCCCCTGAGATTTTGGGGTCAGGTGTCGGACCCTCTGAGATTTTGGGGTCCCCACAGACCCCCCTGAGCTTTGGGGTCAGGTACCAGACCCCCCTGAGCTTTTGGGGTCCCCACAGACCCCCCTGAGCTTTGGGGTCAGGTGCCGGACCCTCTGAGATTTTGGGGTCCCCACAGACCCCCCTGAGCTTTGGGGTCAGGTGTCGGACCCCCCTGAGCTTTCGGGTCAGGTATAGGACCCCCTGACATTTGGGGTCAGGTGCCTGACCCCGCCCGAGCTTTAGGGGTCCCCACAGACCCCCCTGAGCTTTGGGGTCAGGTGCCTGACCCCCCCCGAGCTTTAGGGGTCCCCACAGACCCCCCTGAGCTTTGGGGTCAGGTGCCTGACCCCCCCTGATATTTGGGGTCCCCACAGACCCCCCTCTGAGATTTTGGGGTCCCCACGGACCCCCCTGAGATTTGGGGTCAGGTGCCAGACCCCTCCCTGATATTTGGGGTCCCCACAGACCCCCCTCTGAGATTTTGGGGTCAGGTGCCGGACCCCCTGAGATTTTGGGGTCCCCACAGACCTCCCTGAGCTTTTGGGGTCCCCCACAGACCCCCCGGGGGGGCTCATCCCCCCCCCTCTGCATCCCGCTGGGCCTTGGGAAGGGTTTTATTCCGGGAGAAATAAAGGAATAAAGGAGGTTTTGTTCTTCCCGAGGGGTTGGAGGAGATGGGGCTGGGGGGGAGGTTTTGGGGGGGTCGAGGGGTTTTGGGGGGGTTTATGGGGGGGGTTAAAGGGCAATGGGGGTTTAGGGGGTTTTATGGGGTTAAGGGGAGAAAGGGGGGGGTCAAAGAGTGACGGGGAATTTGGGGGGTTTATGGGGGTTTATGGGGTTAAGGGGTAAAGGGGGGGTCAAAGAGTGATGGGGATTTTGGGGGGTTTATGGGGTCTGGGGAGTCAAAGAGTGATGGGGGTTTGTGGGGGTTTTATGGGTTTATGGGGGTTTATGGGGTTAAGGGGGAAAAGGGGGGGTCAAAGAGTGATGGGGTTTTTGGGGGGTTTATGGGGTGTGGGGGGGTTAAAGGGTGATGGGGATTTTGGGGGGTTCAGGGGGGTTTACGGGGTTTATGGGGTTTTATGGGGTTAAGAGTGGAAAGGGGGGGTCAAGGAGTGATGGGGATTTTGGGGGGTTTATGAGGTGTGTGTGGGGGAAAAGAGCAATGGGGGTTTGTGGGGGTTTATGGGGTTTATGGGGTTTTATGGGATTAAGGGGGAAAGGGGGGGTCAAAGAGTGATGGGGATTTTGGGGGGTTTATGAGGTGTGGGGGGTCAAAGAGCAATGGGGGTTTACAGGGGGTTATGGGGATTTTATGGGGTTAAGGGGGAAAAGGGGGGTCAAAGAGTGATGGGGATTTGGGGGGGTTTATGGGGTCTGGGGGGTCACAGAGTGAAGAGGGTTTATGGGGGTTTATGGGGTTAAGGGGGAAAAGGGGGGGTCAAAGAGTGATGGGGATTTTGGGGGGTTTATGGGGTCTGGGGAGTCAAAGAGTGATGGGGGTTTGTGGGGGTTTTAGGGGTTTATGGGGTTTTATGGGGTTAAGGGGGAAAAGGGGGGTCAAAGAGTGATGGGGTTTTTGGGGGGTTTATGGGGTGTGGGGGAGTTAAAGGGTGATGGGGATTTTGGGGGGTTCAGGGGGGTTTACGGGGTTTATGGGGTTTTATGGGGTTAAGAGTGGAAAGGGGGGGTCAAGGAGTGATGGGGATTTTGGGGGTTTATGAGGTGTGGGGGGGGGAAAAGAGCAATGGGGGTTTGTGGGAGTTTATGGGGTTTATGGGGTTTTATGGGATTAAGGGGGAAAGGGGGGGGCCAAAGAGTGATGGGGATTTTGGGGGGTTTATGGGGTCTGTGGGGGTCAAAGAGTGATGGGATTTTGGGGGTTTATGAGGTGTGTGGGGGGTAAAAGAGCAATGGGGGTTTGTGGGGGTTTGTGAGGATTTTAGGGGTTTATGAGGTTTTATGGGGTTAAGGGGAAAGGGGGGGTCAAAGAGTGATGGGGTTTTTGGGGGGTTTATGGGGTCTGGGGGGTCAAAGAGTGATGGGGGTTTATGGGTTAAGGGGAAAAGGGGGGTCAAAGAGTGATGGGGATTTTGGGGGTTTATGGGGTCTGGGGGGGTCAGAGAGTGATGGGCATTTTGGGGGGTTTAGGGGGTGTGGGGGGGCTCAAAGAGCAATGGGGGTTCTGAGGTTTATGGGGTTTTATGGGGTTAAGGGGGAAAAAGGGGGGGTCAAAGAGCGATGGGGATTTTGGGGGGTTTATGGGGTTAAGGGGGAAGGGGGGGGTTCAAAGAGTGATGGGGGTTTTGGGGGGTTTAGGGGGTCTGGGGGGTCACAGAGTGATGGGGGTTTATGGGGGGTTTGGAAACCCCCTCAATGCCTTGGGGACCCCACACAGCCCCCCCCGCCCCCAAATCCTCAATAGCCCCCCGGAGACCCCAAACTCTGCCGGGTGTCCTCCCAGAAGCCCCCCCAAGGCTTGGGGACCCCCCAAAATCACTCTCACCCCTCCCAGGCCCCCCCGGGTGTCCCCAAATCCTCCCCAAGGCTTGGGGACCCCCCAAAATCACTCTCACCACCTCAAACCTCCCGGAACCCTCGGGGACTCCCGGGGACCCGCCTAAACCACGCCCTCCCTCCATGGCCACCCCCCCCACCTTCTAACCACGCCCCCTGTTTTGACCACGCCCCTCCCCAGGACGGCGCTCCTTTTTTTGACCCGCCCATAGCTCGTCATTCCCCAGGCCACGCCCCCGAGCTTCGGACCCCTCCCCCTTTCTTTATTGGCTACGTCCCGTTGCCATGGAGCTTTTGGGGCACGCCCCCTTACTTTGGCCACGCCCACCCACCAACCATAACAGCCGTCGTTTCTCCGGCCCCGCCCCCTCCGGGAGTTGGCTCCGCCCAGGGAGGGGCGTGTCCGGCGCGCGCGGGGTTTAAAATGGCGACAGCCGGGAAGGAGGGAAGGGCTCCTCGGGAAGAGCGGGAAAGGAGGGAAGGAAGAAAAGGCTCCTCGGGAAGAGCGGGAAAGGAGGGAAGGAAGAAAAGGCTCCTTGGGAAGAGTGGGAAAGGAGGAAAAGGCTCCTCAGGAAGAGCGGGAGAGCCGGGAAGGGGGAAAAGGTTCCTCGGGAAGAGCGGGAGCGCTGGGAAGGAGGGAAGGGCTCCTTGGGAAGAGTGGGAGAGCCGGGAAGGGGGAAAAGGTTCCTCAGGAAGAGCGGGAAAGGAGGAAAAGGCTTCTCGGGAAGAGCGGGAGCGCTGGGAAGGAGGGAAGGGCTCCTTGGGAAGAGCAGGAGCACCAGGAAGGGGGAAAAGGCTCCTCGGGAATAGCGGGAGCGCTGGGAAGGAGGGAAAGGTTCCTCGGGAAGAGCGGGAAAGGAGGGAAGGAGAGAAGGGCTCCTCGGGAAGAGCAGGAATGCAGGAAAAGTCTCCTCGGGAAGAGCAGGAATGCAGGAAAAGTCTCCTCGGGAAGAGCGGGAGCGCCGGGAAGGGGGAAAAGGTTCCTCGGGAAGAGCGGGAGCACCGGGCGGTCTGACCCCCCCCCGACCCCAGAGCTCCACAACCCGGACGCGAAAGGTGGTTTTTATTTGGATGGATTTCAACAGCAAGAACCTCCAAACGCCTCCGGGACGTTCCTGGGTTCCTCGGTGAGGGGTCTCGCACACTGGGAGCTGGGAAAGGCGGCTCTTCCCCGCCGGGATGTGACGGGAAAGAGCCCTTCCCGAAGACACGCGGCAGGAAAGGCTCCGGCCGCGGGGATCACCAATCCAGAGGGAACACGCGGAGGATCCCGAGGCACGCGGGGAGAGCTCCCGCCGTGCCAGAGACCCTGTGAGCCCCCCCCGGGGCCGTCCAGCCGCCGACCCCTCCGGGTGGGGGATCTCAGGAGGGTGTTTGAGCTGTGGGAGCCCTCCACGGGGAGGGAAGGGCAGGGCCTGGCCCTCGCCCACCCTGGGGGCTGCTGGGGCACCGTGTCCCGTGTCCCCACGGCGGGGACCTCCAGAGCTACCATGGAGCAGGGGGGACAGGCACTGGGGGAGCGCTGGGCCCTCGCCCTGGGGGGCACTGGAGTGTCCCCACTGCTCCATCCCAGCTCCCTGCTCCATCCTGGGTTCCGAATATCCCTCCGACGAGCCCTTTGGGAGCGATCCCAGAGCTCCACCAGCACAGCCCCAGCTGCCCTCTCCTTGCCCCGGGCCTGGGGGCTCAGATGCCCAGGAGGGCAGAGGCCCCTGAGCCCCCCCTCCAGAGCCGGCTGGGCAGCTCTCCCAGCCCTGGTGAGGGATGCACAGCCTCGGGATCGATTCCATCTCCAGTGAGGGATGCACAGCCTTGGGATCGATCCCAGCCTGGGGAGGGATGCACAGCCTTGGGATCAGTCCCATCCCAGCCCTGGAGAGGGATGCACAGCCTCGGGATTGATCCCATCCCCATCCCTGGTGAGGGATGCACAGCCCTGGGATCGATCCAGCCCTGGTGAGGGATGCACAGCCTTGGGATTGATCCCAGCCCTGGTGAGGGATGCACAGCCTTGGGATCAATCCCATCCCATCCCTGGTGAGAGATGCACAGCCTCGGGATCGATCCCATCTCCATCCCCACTGAGGGATGCACAGCCTCGGGATTGATCCCAGTCCAGTGAGGGATGCACAGCCCCGGGATCGATCCCAGCCCAGTGAGGGATGCACAGCCTTGGGATCGATCCCATCCCCAGCCTCGGGATCAATCCCATCCCTGATGAGGAATGCACAGCCTCGGGATCGATCCCATCCCCAACCTCGGGATCGATCCCATTCCCAGTGAGGGATGCACAGCCTTGGGATCGATCCCATCCCCAGCCTTGGGATCGACGCCACCCTCCAGCCCCACTCCCATGGGACCAGAGCCTGAAGGGGACCCGAGGAGCAACCCAGGAGCAATCCAGGAGCAATCCAGGAGCAACCCAGGAGCAATCCAGGAGCAGCAGCAGCAGGGAGGAGACGCCCCCGAGCTGCCCAGGGCTGTGGGGTGGAGAAGGACGGACGTGGAGCCAGGGAAAGGCTGGGACGTGGGAGAGGCTCCCGTCCTTCAGGCCCCCAGCAGCTTCTTGACCATGTAGCCCGGCATGCTGTAGAGGAACAGGGCCACCATGACGAGGAGCAGCAGGGCCAGCACGATCTTGATGATGAGCCACTTGTAGCGCGTGCAGATGAGGTATTTGATGGACTTGAGCGGGTTCAGGAACCAGATGAAGGACGTGTCCGGGCGGCTGCGGGAAAAGGAAGTTGTTATTCCGGCACCAGAGTTATTCCTGCACTTCTCTGGGTGCCCAGAGAGGCCGTGGCTGCCCCTGGATCCCTGGAAATGTCCCAGGGCAGGTTGGACGGGGCTTGGAGCGACCTGGGCTGGTGGGAGGTGTCCCTGCCCCTTCCCACCCAGAGCACCCTGTGATTCCAGGATCCCTTGTGCCAGAGGAAGGACTGCAGGGTGATGAGGAGGCAACAGGAAGATTCCAGTCAGTGCTGGAGGGGAGGAGAGGGGGTGGGAGGCCAAGGAAAGGAGCTGGAGCCGAGAGGAGAGGCAGAGGAGGGAGGGATTAAGGAAAAGCAGCGGGGCAGTGAAGAGCAGGCAGTGGGGGAAGGACTGAATGTGGCTCTGCCCAGGACTCTCATTCCCAAATCCCTCACTCCCCATACCCATCTCCCTCCTGAGGGACCACCCCACCACACCTCCCAGAGTCCCAGATCCCAGAGCAGTTTGGGTGGGAAGGGATCTTAAATCCCATCCAGTCCCACCCCTGCCATGTTCAGGGACACCTCCCGCCATCCCAGGGAATCCAACCCGGCCTTGGACACTCCCAGGGATCCAGGGGCAGCCACAGCTTCTCTGGGAATTCCAGCCCAGCCCCTCCCCACCCTCCCAGCCAGGAATCCCTTCCCAATCTCCCCCCCAAATCTCCCCTTTCCCACTGGGATCCATTCCCTGTGTCCTATCCCTCCAGCCCTTGTCCCCAGTCCCTCTCCAGCTCTCCTGGAGCCCCTTTAGGCTCTGGAAGGGGCTTCAAGGTCTCCCTGGATCCTTCTCTTCTCCAGCTGAGCACCCCCAGCTCTCCCAGCCTGGCTCCAGAGCAGAGGGAGGCAGAAGGAGCAGGGAAGGAAAAGAATGTAAAGGGGAGAAGGGAAAGAAATCCAAGTCCAGAGAGGCCTCCTCTGGCCTCATTCCCGCAGCCCCAGAGCTGGATGCAGCACTCCAGGTGGGAGCAGAAGCCCAGGATCCCGGGTAGCTGCTGCAGAGAGGGGGCTTCCCACTTACTTGGGTTTCTCCAGGGGGTCGGGCTCGTTCCGAGCCAGCCCGGCGGGGGATTTCTCGGCCTCCTCGGCCGTCAGGAGGTGCAGCTCAGCCTCCACTTTGCCCTGCGGGGAGCACAGAGCCCTGCTGGGGCCTGGCACACGTGCTGGGGCCTGGCACACATGCTGGGGCCTGGCACACGTGCTGGGGCCTGGCACACATGCTGGGGCCTGGCACACGTGCTGGGGCCTGGCACACATGCTGGGGCCTGGCACACGCTGCCACCTCGGCCCCCAGGGCCTGGAGACTGAGGGATTTCCTAGGGGAACGCAGGGATGGAAGGATGGAAGGTGTCTCCAAGGAGTGACCTCCCCGCCCTCACCGTGATCTCCAGCTCGTCGTTCTCGTCCCTGGCCACGAAGGGCCACCAGCCCTTCACCCGCTTCTGCTTGAAGATGGAGATCATGGGCAGCTCGGCCTCCTTGGTCACCATCTCCAGGCTGCACTGCTTGGACGTCTTGGCCCCCCGGGGGAAGCGGTTCAGGTCCAGCTCGATGGCCCCTGGCAGGAGAAAGAGGGGAGGGCACAGGGGTTGGCACCCCCAAAATGCTGCAGAGAGGGCACAGGGGTTGGCACCCCCAAAATGCTGCAGAGAGGGCACAGGGGTTGGCACCCCCAAAATGCTGCACAGGGGCTGGACTGGCAGGTCCTGCCTGGGGGAGAAGCTCTGAACCAGCTCTGGGAAGTAAAGAGTTGCTGGTGCCACGGTGGAGAGGAGGGCTCCCAGAATCCCGGGATCATCTGGGCTGGAAAAGCCCTCCCAGCCCGTGGATCCCCCCTGTGCCCCATCCCCACCTTGTCACTGAGTGCCACAGCCAGGCCTTCCTGGGACACCTCCAGGGCTGGGCACTCCAAACCTCCCTGGGCAGCCCCTGCCAAGGCCTGACCACCCTTTCCAGCAGGAAATCCCTCCTCATGTCCAACCTGACCCTCCCCTGGCACAGCTGGGATCGTGTCCAACCGCTGCCACCAACACCCCCAGGGCCTTTTCCAGCTTTCCAGCCCCTCTGTCCCCAGCCTGGAGGGTTCCAGGGGGTTGTGGTGACCCAAGGACAGGACCTGGCACTTGGCCTGGTTGGTCCTCACACCACTGACCTCTTCCCATGGATCCAGCCTGGCCAGATCCATCGGCAGGGCCTTCCTGCCCTGCCCTGCCCTGTCCTTCCACTGCTCTTCCCATGGATCCAGCCTGGCCAGCTCCCTCAGCAGGGCCTTCCTGCCCTCCCACTGCCCTTCCCATGGATCCAGCCTGTCCACATCCCTGGGCAGAGCCTTCCTGCCCTCCCACTGCTCTTCCCATGGATCCAGCCTGTCCACATCCCTCAGCAGGGGCCTTCCTACCCTCCCACTGCTCTTCCCATGGATCCAACCTGTCCACATCCCTGGGCAGGGCAGGAAGGCCTCCCACTGTCCTCCCACTGCTCTTCCCATGGATCCAACCTGTCCACATCCCTCAGCAGGGCCTTCCTGCCCTCCCACTGCCCTTCCCATGGATCCAGCCTGTCCACATCCCTCAGCAGGGCCTTCCTGCCCTCCCACTGCCCTTCCCATGGATCCAGCCTGTCCACATCCCTCAGCAGGGCCTTCCTGCCCTCCCACTGCTCTTCCCATGGATCCAGCCTGGCCAGATCCATCGGCAGGGCCTTCCTGCCCTGCCACTGCTCTTCCCATGGATCCAGCCTGTCCACATCCCTGGGCAGGCCCTTCCTGCCCTTCCCAGCTGCCTCCTTAGTGCTCCGTGGGCTCCGCTCACCCAGGAAGTCGTCGGCCGAGAAGTGGTCGGCGTCCCAGACCTGCAGGGTGAGCCGGGCCGGGATCTTGTACTCGGTCTCGTCCCAGGAGAACATGGACTCCTTCTTGGAGATGACGATCTTCTCCTCGGCCATCAGGTAGTCGAAGGGGAAGATGTACCTCCAGTTGAAGTTGCCCTCCCCGGTGAGCGAGTGGTAGTGGACGTCCGTGTCCTGCTTGTCCTCCTGCTGCCCCTTCAGCCACCTGAGGGGCCAGGGGGGACACGGGGGACATGGGTGACACAGGACCCCCCTGTCCGTGCAGCCAGGGGGGCTCCAGGACTGGGAGGAGCCGAGAGAGGGGAGCCAAGAGGATTGGGGCTGCTCCGGGCAAAGGGGCACAACGGGCACAGGGGCTGGGGGAGGACAGGGAAGTTTGGGAGAAAGGGATGAAAATGGGTCGGCTGGGAGCTGGATGGGAGCTGGGAGGGTTGCGGGAGCAGAGCAGGACGGGAAGGGATCATGGGAGAGCTGGAGAGGGATGGGGGACAAGGGCTGGAGGGACAGGACACAGGAAATGGCTTCCCACTGCCAGAGGGCAGGGAGAGATGGGAGATTGGGAAGGGATTCTTGGCTGGGAGAGTGGAGGCCCTGGCACAGGTTGCCCATTTTCATGATTCAGTTATCCGGGATTGCAGAAACATGGTGGGTGATTTCTGATCAAGAACCCCAAGCACTGCCCAGCTCCTGCTGTCTTTCAGGGAATTACAGGATCATTAAAGTTGGAAATGACCTCTGATACCCACCCCCTGACGAAGATGTCGCTGGACTTCTCGCCCGTGAAGTAGTCGTCGTCCTCCAGGATGACCTCGTCCGTGTTCCACACGATCACCCGCAGCTCGTACCTGGCAGCGGGAAGGGGAAAATCCAGCTGAGGGGCAGGAAGGGGGCAGGATCTCTCCAGATCCCCCCCAGCCCGTGTTTTCCCAGTCTGAACCAATTCCGTGTCCATCAACAGGTTCTCCTCCTCTTCTTCACCCCTGACCCGTCTCCCACTTTCTTGGGCACACGTTGGGTGTGTTGGGCACAATCCCCCTCTCCCACTGCCTGGGGGTGCAGTTCCATGTTGAACAGCTTCCTGAGCCCTGGGAAGGCCAGGCTGGGCCTTGCTCCCAGGGATAGAACTCTCCCTCTCCTTGGGGAGAGTCTGTCCTTCAGCCAGTGCTTCCTGACTCTTCTCCTTCTCCTCTCTCCATCCCTCCATCTCTCCAGATCCCCCCCAGCCCGTGTTTTCCCAGTCTGAACCAATCCCGTGTCCATCAACAGGTTCTCCTCCTCTTCTTCACCCCCGACCCGTCTCCCACTTTCTTGGGCACACGTTGGGTGTGTTGGGCACAACCCCCATCTCCCACTGCCTGGGGGTGCAGTTCCATGTTGAACAGCTTCCTGAGCCCTGGGAAGGCCAGGCTGGGCCTTGCTCCCAGGGATAGAACTCTCCCTCTCCTTGGGGAGAGTCTGTCCTTCAGCCAGCGCTTCCTGACTCCTCTCCTTCTCCCCTCTCCATCCCTCCATCTCTCCAGATCCCCCCCCAGCCTGTGTTTTCCCAGTCTGAACCAATTCCATGTCCATTGACATGTTCTCCCCCCTCTCCCACTGCCTGGGGGTGCAGTTCCCTGGAGAACAGCTTCCTGAGCCCTGGGAAGGCCAGGCTGGGCCTTGCTCCAAGGGGCAGAACTCTCCCTCTCCTTGGGGAGAGTCTGTCCTTCAGCCAGCGCTTCCTGACTCCTCTCCTCCCCTCTCCATCCCTCCATCTCTCCAGATCCCCCCCAGCCCTTGTTTTCCCAGTCTGAACCAATTCCGTGTCCACTGACGTGTTCTCCTCCTCTTCATCCCCCCAACCCACCTCCCTCTTTCTTTTGGGCACACGTTGGGTGTGTTGGGCACAACCCCCTGCCAGAAACCAGGGACGGGCACCAGGATCTCACAGGGATCGACTGAGGGATCCATGAGGGCAGGAACAGGAGGGGAACTCGACCATGGAGGTGATTGGAGGGATGGGGCTGTTCTTAGGGAGCCAGGCTGGGAGAGCTGGGATTGTTCAGGTGGAGAAGAGAGGGATCCAGGGAGGCCTTGGAGCCCTTTCCAGAGCCTAAAGGGGCTCCAGGAGAGCTGGAGAGGGACTGGGGACAAGGCCTGGAGGGACAGGACACAGGGAATGGATCCCACTGCCAGAGGGCAGGGAGAGATGGGAGATTGGGAAGGGATTCCTGGCTGGGAGGGTGGGGAGGGGCTGGGCTGGAATTCCCAGAGAAGCTGTGGCTGCCCCTGGATCCCTGGGAGTGTCCAAGGCCCAGTTGGAGCCACCTGGGATAGCGGGAGGTGTCCCTGCCCATGGAATGGGTGGAATTACATGTGCTCCCAGGCTCCATCCCAAGCTCTCAGACTCCATCCCACGCTCCCAGGCTCCATCCCAAGCTCCCAGACTCCATCCCACGCTCCCAAACTCCATCCCAAGCTCCCAGGCTCCATCCCAAGCTCTCAGACTCCATCCCACGCTCCCAGGCTCCATCCCAAGCTCCCAGACTCCATCCCACGCTCCCAAACTCCATCCCAAGCTCCCAGGCTCCATCCCAAGCTCCCGGGCTCCATCCCACGCTCCCAAATTCCATCCCAAGCTCCCAGACTCCATCCCACGCTCCCAGGCTCCATCCCAAGTTCCCAGGCTCCATCCCATGCTCCCAAACTCCATCCCACGCTCCCAAATTCCATCCCAAGCTCCCAAACTCCATCCCACGCTCCCGGGCTCCATCCCAAGCTCCCGGTGTCCCCGGGGTCGGCTCCTTACTTCTTGGGTTTCCTGGGAGAGATGTCGATGGCGGGGCCGGGCGCCGGCATGTCCATGGGGAACATGTCCACCCACATCTCCAGGCGGCCCTGGGGGGGTGCAGGGGTGCAGTCAGCTCCCCTCGGACCCCCCCGAGACCCCTCCCTGCCCGTGGCCACCTTTCCCCAGCTCCTCTTCCTCTCCAACATCCCCCTGACTGTGCCAGACGTGGGACCTGCAGTGCTGGAACCTCCTAGATATGGGACAGGGCCTGCAGTGAATGAACCCCCAGATGTGGGGCTGAACCCTCTAAATATGGGGCAGGGGCTGCAGTGCTGAACCCCCTAAATATGGGGCAGGGCCTGCAGTGCTGGACCCCCCAGATGTGGGGCTGAACCCCCCAGATGTGGGGCAGGGCCTGCAGTGCTGGACCCCCTAAATATGGGGCAAGGCCTGCAGTGCTGGACCCCCTAAATATGGGGCTGAACCCCCCCAGATGTGGGGCAGGGCCTGCAGTGCTGGAACCCCCCAGATGTGGGACAGGGCCTGCAGTGCTGGACCCTCTAAACATGGGGCAGGGCCTGCAGTGCTGGACCCCCTAAATATGGGGCAGGGCCTGCAGTGCTGAACCCCCCAGATGTGGGGCAGGGCCTGCAGTGCTGGACCCTCTAAATATGGGGCAGGGGCTGCAGTGCTGAACCCCCTAAATATGGGGCAGGGGCTGCAGTGCTGGACCCCCTAAATATGGGGCAGGGCCTGCAGTGCTGGAACCCTCTAAATATGGGGCTGAACCCCCCCAGATGCAGGGCAGGGCCTGCAGTGCTGAACCCCCTAAATATGGGGCAGGGGCTGCAGTGCTGGAAGCCTAAATACATGACAGGGCCTGCAGTGCTGGACCTCCTAAATATAGGGCAGGGCCTGCAGTGCTGGACCTCCTAAATATGGGGCAGGGCCTGCAGTGCTGGAACCCTCTAAATATGGGGCTGAACCCCCCCAGATGTGGGGCAGGGCCTGCAGTGCTGAACCCCCCAGATGTGGGGCTGAACCCCCCAGATGTGGGATAGGGCCTGAAGTGCTGAACCCTCTAAATATGGGGCAGGGGCTGCAGTGCTGAACCCTCTAAATATGGGGCAGGGCCTGCAGTGCTGGACCCTCTAAATATGGGGCAGGGCCTGCAGTGCTGGACCCTCTAAATATGGGGCAGGGCCTGCAGTGCTGGACCCCCAGATGTGGGGCTGAACCCCCCAGATGTGGGGCAGGGCCTGCAGTGCTGAACCCCCCAGATGTGGGGCAGGGCCTGCAGTGCTGAACCCTCTAAATATGGGTGTGATCCCAAAGGTTCACGGGGGTCAGGAATCCGGGACCCGATGGACTTTGGGGCGCGGAACGGCCGCGCCTGGAGCAGCAGGAGGAGATTGCCCGGCGGGCTCAAGGGGTGACTGCCCGGAGGTGTTGATGCCAGAAGTGCCCCCAGCCCTCTGCCTGCCCCGGGGTGGTTTACCAGGCTGGTTTTTGCCCCCCCCCGTGCCCCTGGTTTGCCCCCAGGACCTGCTCGATGCCCGGCTTGTCGGGGTTGAGCAGCGGCCGCGTCTCCACGTGCTCGGGGACGAGGCGGCAGCCGGCGCGGGGAACGTCCTCCCAGTGCCGCAGGGCCGCCAGCGCCACCGGCTCGTCCGACGCCTTCTTCTGGCCTGGGGGGCACGGCAGGGCCTGCAGAGCCGGGCAGGGGGGCACCCCCTGCCCACAGCCCTGCTCCAGCTCCTCGGGGACACGGTCTGCCCTGCAGCCAGCGCTTCCCGACTCTTCTCCCTCTCCCCTCTCCATCCCTCCATCTCTCCAGATCCCCCCCAGCCTGTGTTTTCCAAGTCTGAACCAATTCCATGTCCACTGACACGTTCTCCCCCCTCTCCCACTGCCTGGGGGTGCAGTTCCCTGGAGAACAGCTTCCTGAGCCCTGGGAAGGCCAGGCTGAGCCTTGCTCCAAGGGGCAAGAACTCTCCCTCTCCTTGGGGACAGTCTGTCCTTCAGCCAGCGCTTCCTGACTCCTCTCCTTCTCCCCTCTCCATCCCTCCATCTCTCCAGATCCCCCCCAGCCTGTGTTTCCCAGTCTGAACCAATTCCATGTCCATTGACATGTTCTCCCCCCTCTCCCACTGCCTGGGGGTGCAGTTCCCTGGAGAACAGCTTCCTGAGCCCTGGGAAGGCCAGGCTGGGCCTTGCTCCAAGGAGTAAGAACTCTTCCTCTCCTTGGGGACAGTCTGTCCTTCAGCCAGCGCTTCCTGACTCCTCTCCTCCCCTCTCCATCCCTCCATCTCTCCAGATGCCCCCCCAGCCCGTGTTTTCCCAGTCTGAACCAATTCCATGCCCACTGACATGTTCTCCTCCTCTTCATCCCCCCGACCCGCCTCCCTCTCTCTTGGGGACGCGCCAGCAGGTCCCTTTGGGGTGAGGGTTTGCAGGTTTGGGGTGATGGGGCCGCTCAGTCTGTCTCAGGGGGGTTGGACTGGACAACCTCCTAAGGTCCTTCCCAACCCAACCCATCCTGTGGTTCAAACTGCTCCGTGATCCCAACCCTGGAGGACGAGGGGACAGCCCAGGCCCCGCTGCCCGGCCCAGCCCTCACCCCAGGGGCTCCTACCGTTCTCATCCTCGATCTCCGTGGGGCCGGTGAAGACCCTGTTGGCGACTTTGACCCTCCCTCCCGGCCCGAAGTGTGGCCCGTCCACCTTGCCCTCCTTGCACAGCTTGGCCAGGATCTGGGAGGGCTTCATGGGGTCCCTCCAGGCGTTGTAGCCGTGGCTGTGAACGGGAGGGCGAGGCTTGGCTTTTCCAGGCCATTCCATCCCCCCTTCCCAGCCAAACCAACCCTGGGCCCGGGATTCCCAGGGAAAGGATTTGGGGCAGCAAAGGTGAAACTCGAGGGCAGACTGGGATCCTCTTGCCCCCACCCCACAAACACCTGGACAAAGCCCTCGAGTTCCCGGGGCATCCCACCCCATTCCTGATTTTCAGCGTCGCTCCTTGGGCCCCGCTGCTGTTTCAGCTCCGACCTCACCCCTCTTCCCGTTCCCCCAGCGCTTCCCATCCCGGAATCCCGACAACCCACCGCCCTCCCCGCTGTGCTGCTCCCAAAACCTGTCTGGGGGGGGCTCTGGAAGGTGAGGAGGAGGAGGGTGCAGGAGGAAGGAAAGCTCTGGAAGGTGAGGAGGAGGAGGGTGCAGGAGGAAGGAAAGCTCTGGAAGGTGAGGCAGAGGAGGGTGCAGGGGGCAGGGTGGGCTCTGGAAGGTGAGGAGGAGGGTGCAGGAGGAAGGAGAGCTCTGGAAGGTGAGGCAGAGGAGGGTGCAGGAGGAAGGAAAGCTCTGGAAGGTGAGGAGGAGGGTGCAGGAGGAAGGAAAGCTCTGGAAGGTGAGGAGGAGGAGGAGGGTGCAGGAGGAAGGCTGGGCAGGGAAAGCTCTGGAGGGGGAGGAGGAGGAGGGTGCAGGAGGCAGGGAGGGCTCTGGAAGGTGAGGAGGAGGAGGGTGCAGGAGGAAGGAAAGCTCTGGAAGGTGAGAAGAGGAGGGTGCAGGAGGAAGGCTGGGCAGGGAAAGCTTTGGAGGGTGAGGAGGAGGGTGCAGGAGGAAGGAAAGCTCTGGAAGGTGAGGCAGAGGGGGGTGCGGGAGGAAGGAAAGCTCTGGAGGGTGAGGAGGAGGAGGGTGCAGGAGGAAGGTGAGGAGGAGGAGGGTGCAGGAGGAAGGTGAGGAGGAGGAGGGTGCAGGAGGAAGGAAAGCTCTGGAAGGTGAGGAGGAGGGTGCAGGGGGAAGGTGCAGGAGGAAGGAAAGCTCTGGAAGGTGAGGAGTGTGCAGGAGGAAGGAAAGCTCTGGAAGGTGAGGAGGAGGGTGCAGGAGGCAGGGAGGGCTCTGGAAGGTGAGTCAGAGGAGGGTGCAGGGTGCAGGGTGCAGGCAGGGCCGTGCCCTACACGGAGTAGGAGTGTGCCAGCCCGCAGGTCGCCCGGTGCTTGCTGTAGTAGCGGTTCTCCAGGTCGATCCTGGTCTCCCCGATGAGGTCGTCGGTGCCCACCAGGTCCCAGTCGTACACGGCCACCGTCAGCATGGACTCCATGGGGAAGGTGGCCTCGATGTCGAAGGATCTGGCACGGGGTGGGGGCAGGAAAAGGCGCTGGGGGGTCTGGCTGCCACCCCAGACTGTGAGGTGGGTGCTTTGGCTGAACCTCTGCCCGACCCACCAGCCCAGGAGGGGAGGTGACCCGTCCTGGGTGTCTCAACAGCCCTGAAATTAAGTTTGTGTGTCTTGCTTTCACTCAGATTTAGGTCTAAGGGTTCCTACAGGAGGGATTTGCTCGTTGTTGGATTTAGGTCTAAAAGTTCCTAAAGGAGGGATTTGCTTTCACTCAGGTCTAAGAGTTCCTAAAGGAGGGATTTGCTCTTGGTCTGATTTAGGTCTAAGGGTTCCTAAAGGAGGGATTTGCTTTCACTCAGATTTAGGTCTAAGGGCTCCTAAAGGAGGGATTTGCTCTTGGTCTGATTTAGGTCTCAGGGTTCCTAAAGGAGGGATTTACTCTGGGTCTGATTTGGGTTTAAGGGTTCCTACAGGAGGGATTTGCTTTCACTCAGATTTTGGTCTAAGGGTTCCTAAAGGAGAGATTTGCTCTTGCTTGGATTTAGGTCTCAGCATTCCTAAAGGAGGGATTTGCTCTCGGTCTGATTTGGGTCTAAGGGTTCCTAAAGGAGAGATTTGCTTTCACTCAGATTTAGGTCTGAGGGTTCCTACAGGAGGGATTTGCTCGTTGTTGGATTTAGGTCTGATAGTTCCTAAAGGAGGGATTTGCTTTCACTCAGATTTAGGTCTAAGGGTTCCTAAAGGTGGGATTTGCCCTTGGTCTGATTTGGGTTTAAGAGTTCCTAAAGGTGGGATTTGCCCTTGGTCTGATTTGGGTTTAAGAGTTCCTAAAGGTGGGATTTGCCCTTGGTCTGATTTGGGTTTAAGAGTTCCTAAAGGTGGGATTTGCCCTTGGTCTGATTTGGGTTTAAGAGTCCCTAAAGGACGGATTTGCTCTCGGGAAGTCTCTTAAACACCCGACCACAGGCTGGCAAAGGAGGACACCCCGCAAGGAGGACGCCCACCCCGCTTCCCAGGGAGGTTCTGTGGGATGAATCCCGCTTTTCCAGCCCAGGCAGCAGCTGTGGGACATCCTGGGTGCAGCTCCCAGGGCTGGAGCAACTCTGTGACAGCCCTCCAGTGGCTCAGAGCCGGGCTCAGGCTCGGCTCACCAATTCCCTGGGAAAAAGGGGACAGGGCTGGGACAAACTCACTTCCCAAAGACGGGGTTGAGCTGCTTGGAGATGTAGTTCTCCTTGTCCTTGATGTCGGTCTTGCCCAGCCGGAGGGCGATGTAGGGGTCGGCCTTGCCGTTGATGTCAGCGGGGTGAAGGTCCGTGGCCTGGGGAGGGCACGGGAGATCCCTCAGGGATGGATCCAGCCCCGGCAGGGAAGGAGGCAGGGATGGGCCCCTTCTCCACCCCTGGGAATGCCTGGCCCTGCCTGGCCACTCCTGTCACCCTAAAAGGGGTGTTTTGGGTTAAATTGGGGCTATTCCTGTCCCTGCCTGGCCACTCCAGTCCCCCCAAATGGGGTGTTTTGGGTTAAATTGGGGCTATTCCTGTCCCTGCCTGGCCACTCCAGTCCCCCTCAATGGGGTGTTTTGGGTGAAAGTGTGGCTGTTAGTGCCTGGCCCAGCCTGGCCCTGCCTGGCCACCCCAGTCCCCCTAAATGGGGTGTTTTGGGTAAAATTGGGGCTATTCCTGTCCCTTTCTGGACACTCCAGTCCCCCTAAATGGGGTGTTTTGGGTAAAATTGGGGCTCTTCCTGTCCCTTTCTGGCCACTCCAGTCCCCCTAAATGGGGTGTTTTGGGTGAAAGTGGGGCTGTCCCTGCCTGGCCACTCCAGTCCCCCCAAATGGGGTGTTTTGGGTTAAATTGGGGCTATTCCTGTCCCTGCCTGGACACTCCAGTCCCCCTAAATGGGGTGTTTTGGGTAAAATTGGGGCTCTTCCTGTCCCTGCCTGGCCACTCCAGTCCCCCTAAATGGGGTGTTTTGGATAAAAGTGGGGCTGTTCCTGCCTGGTGTTAATGCCTGTCCCTATCTGGCCACAACAGTCCCCTAAATGGGGTGTTTTGGATAAAACTGAGGCTGGCCCTGCCTGGCCACTCCAGTCCCCCTAAATGGGGTGTTTTGGGTAAAATTGGGGCTGTTAGTGCCTGGCCCTTTCTGGGCACTCCAGTCCCCCTAAATGGGGTGTTTTGGGTGAAAGTGGGGCTGTTCCTGCCTGGTGTTAATACCAGTCCCTATCTGGCCACTCCAGTCCCCCTAAATGGGGTGTTTTGGGTAAAATTGGGGCTGTCCCTGCCTGGCCACTCCAGTCCCCCTAAATGGGGTGTTTTGGATAAAACTGGGGCTGTTCCTGCCTGGTGTTAATACCTGTCCCTGCCTGGCCACTCCAGTCCCCCTAAATGGGGTGTTTTGGGTAAAATTGGGGCTGTTAGTGCCTGTCCCTGCCTGGCCACTCCAGTCCCCCCAAATGGGGTGTTTTGGGTAAAATTGGGGCTATTCCTGTCCCTTTCTGGGCACTCCTGTCCCCCTAAATGGGGTGTTTTGAAGAAAACTGGGGCTATTCCTGCCTGATGTTAGTGCACATGGAAGGATCCCTGGGATCACACACCCCTGTCCCAGCACATGGAAGGATTCCTGGGATCACACCCCCTGTCCCAGCACATGGAAGGATCCCTGGGATCACAGCCTGTCCCAGCACATGGAAGGATCCCTGGGATCACACACCCCTGTCCCAGCACACGGAAGGATTCCTGGGATCACACACCCCCTGTCCCAGCACATGGAAGGATTCCTGGGATCACCCAGTGTCCCAGCCCATGGAAGGATTCCTGGGATCACACCCCCCCTGTCCCAGCACATGGAAGGATTCCTGGGATCACACCCCCTGTCCCAGCACATGGAAGGATTCCTGGGATCACACCCCCCCTGTCCCAGCACATGGAAGGATTCCTGGGATCACACTCCCCCTGTCCCAGCCCGCAGCCCCCCTCACCCTGACGATGTAGACCCGGACCAGGACGTTGACGGGGTCGTTGCTGGGGATCCCCTGGAACATCCCGAGGGTGGGGTCGTGTCCCGCCTCCCTGCTCACGTCCTCGGGCAGCGGCACCTTGTAGACGCACAGGGAGCCCTGGAGCGAGGGAGAGCCCAGCCTGCCATGACTGGGGGGCACAGAGCCACCCCGGCACGGGGGTCCCGGCCAGCACCCCCACCCCTGGACGCTCCCGGGCCCAGGACTCGCCTTGAACCTGCCCACGATCCGCTCCTCCTCCGTGGCCGTGTCGTCGTTGTCCCCGATCTTGCCCCGGAGCAGGTTGAAGGTGTGCAGCCAGTCCTCGAAGTTGTCGAACTCCGACTCCAGCTCTTTGTTGAAGACCTTGGGACGGGGAGGGAGTTAAAAAGAGGGGGAAATTGGGTTAAAAAAAAACAAAACCACACACAAATGGTGAGGAAAAAATGCGGTGACACGGGACAGGAGGAGAGGGAACGGCCTCCGGCTGTGCCAGGGGAGGCTCAGGTGGGACAGGAGGAGGAATTTCCTGCTGGAAAGGGTGGTCAGGCCTTGGCAGGGGCTGCCCAGGGAGGTTTGGAGTGCCCAGCCCTGGAGGTGTCCCAGGAAGGCCTGGCCGTGGCACTCAGTGACAAGGTGGGGATGGGGCACAGGGGGGATCCACGGGCTGGGAGGGCTTTTCCCACCTCAGTGATCCTGGGATTCCGTGATCCTAGTGCCCAGTTCTCACAGGCTACATGAATCCTAAATAAATCCTCGGGATCACTGAACCAGAGCCCACCCCTGCCCCAAATCCAGGCTGGAAAACTCTCCCCTCCAGCCGGGGCACATCCAAGCTGCCCCAGGGATGAGCCTTCCCGGGAACACCCTGTGACCTCCGACTGCCCCAAACCCTGCAGAGCAGCTGGCAATCCTCGTCCCAGGACACATCCCCGGGTGGGATGTCCCAAGGCACACCTCCCCTAGGATCAGGCACTTCCTTGGGAAGTAGCAGAGGCCTCCCTGCCCCCTCCTGCCCCCCGCCACACGCACCTTCAGCTCGTCAACCTTCTGCTTGTTCTTCTTCTCCGGGAGCTCGGGGGCCGCCTGCTGCTGCTTCTTCTTCTTGTCCTCCTTGGGTGCCTTGGCCTTGTCCTTGTGCCTGGCCTGGGCCTTGGAGCCTTTGGTGGGAGAAGAGTCCCCGGGGTTGGTGTGTGAGCCCCAGGGACACGGGGACGAGGGTGAGGAGGGTGGGGGAGACAGGGAGGGGATGAACAGGAGGAGCAGGAAAGCTGGTGGGTGCCACTGCCTGCACCTCCCAGCCCGGCCTGGTCTGCCTGTCCCGGGCTCTGGAGATCCCTGGGTGGGGAAATTCCAGCAGCAGCAATCCCTTGGAGGGCTACAAAGCACGGACAGAGGGGCGAGGAGACCTAACTCTGCCCACAGCACCTCCTTGTCTTCCTTTATTCCTGCTGGATGAAGCCTTGGGAATAAAATCCCAGACTGGGAATGGCCGAGGGGACGGTGCCTGATGCTCAGCACCAGGAGGGGGGTTGAGCCCATGACCAGCTGCAGCCTCGGGTCATGAAAGTCTCTCTCAGAGCAACCACCAGTGACAGCCAGCCAGGAACAGGTTTCTGGGAAAGGGGGGTTCAAAGGAAGCTTCTCCTACCCCCCCAACAATCCCTGTCCATCCTCTGCCAGCTTCCACGGGGGCTGGGCAACGCCAGGGGGGACAGACAGATGGCAACGACCTCACGTGGAAGAGGGAAGGAGGGAGAAGAAGAAGAGGGAAGAAAGAACAGGAGAGCCAAGGGAAATGGATCCTTCTCAGGAGGTGGAAAGAAAACCACGGGGGACACGAGACACCCCCCAACTGGGAGAGCAAACCCGGGAAGAACCTGCCCAGAGTTGTCTCCGAGCTCGGCACGACCCGACCTCATCTTTGGATGAGCAGAGCTCCTGAGGGAGCAGAAGTTGTCTTTGGAAGCCTGAAAATGAGCAGATAAAGGGAGATTCCTCCTGTCCCCACCTCAGATTTCCACTTCTAACCGGGAAAGTTTGAAGGGCTCGGAGAAGATAAAATAAAGATAAAAAACTGTGTCCTGGTCGGTCAAGGCCAGGCTGGATGGGGGTCTGAGCAACCTGGGCTAGGGGAAGGTGTCCCTGCCCATGGCAGGGGGTTGGAATGAGATGATCCTGAAGGTCCCTTCCAACCCAAACCATTCCATGATTCCACGAACAGCTGAGATAAAATAATGCCCCCAGCAAAGGGGGTGACACGGCACTGCCAGTCTGGGACTGCGCCGGTAAATTTGGGAGATGGTCCCCCCGTGATTTATTAACTGAGATTTAGCTGCAGTTTGACCTGAGCTGGGCTGGCCCAGAATATCCTGGTGGGATCTCCGGGCGGGAATGTGGGCGGAAGATGCCCATGGCTTTAGCCTGAGAAAGTACCATTTAGAGAAAGCAGGTTATAATAATTCACTGGCACAGCCCTTCACCGCCCCGGCGTCCACGCTGGGTGCCAGGTGAGGCTGGGATGTGAAAATCAGCCTTCCAAAAGCAACCAGGCTCAGGGTTTGCCTCAGCCGAAGGACGCGACAACAACCCGCTGCCACGGGGACGTGGGATCTATGGAGGGGATGGCTGGAAGTCCCCAAGGAAACCTTTCCAAGCCCTATTGGTGGGGCTGGAAAGGAGACAAAGCCACCCTTGGCCAAGCTGTCCAGCTCCCCAGGATTCTCGGCTCGCAGAATCTTTGGTGCAAAATTAATGTCGCCCAACTTCAGAGACGTGCAACGGCCCGACTGAGCCCCCCAAGCCCCAAATTCCCTCAGGGAAAAACGCCCCCAGGGCACAGTCCCTCTTATCCTGACGTGGTTGGGATGGATTAGGTGAGAGAGCCTGCCCTGGAAGTGTCTGTTTTCCCTCCCTGCAGGTGAAAGCACTTCCAAAACCCCCTTCTGGGGAAACACGACATCCTGCGAGCCCCTGGAGTGGCCACAGAGGTTCCACAGGGATGTCCAAGCCCCGAGAGGAATCCTGGTCTCCACATGTCCTCCTTCTTGCCCTGCTTACCCTCTCCAAGCTCCAGCTCTTCCTTCTCCTCCGCTTCTGCTGCGGCTGCTTCCTGCTGCCGGAGTTGCTGGGGGAGGAACGAAACCCTCGGATATCTGGAACCATTTCCTCGTGGAAAAGCTGCCCAGGGGGCAGGAGTGGAGTCCCCACCCCTGGAGGGGCTCAAAAGCCCTGTGGGTGTGGCACTTGGGGCAGTTGGACTCGATCTGGGAGGGCTTTTCCAGCCTGAATGACTCTGGGACAGGCAGGGCTGGAGAGGGATGCGGCGCATCCACCAGGCTTTGGGAGGAGCTGGAAATGGGTGGGAGCTCCCAGCCAGGGAATAACGTTTTCCTGCCCCCCCTTCCACCCCTGCCCTACTCCAACCCACCTCCTTCATGGTCTCGATGGAAGCGAAATACTTGGACCACCAGTCCAACATGCTCTCATCGGGCTCCTCCTCCTCCGCCTCCTCCCCTCCTCCTCCTCCTCCTCCTTTCTTCTTCTTCTTCTTCTTCTCCTTCTCCTCCTCGCTCTGAAGGCCCGAGGGAAGCAAAGACAGAAGGGGAGGGATGGCAGGGAGGAGGGAAATGTCTCCTGAGGTGCCGGGGTGGTGGGTGAAGTTCCAGAGAAGGCACAACCCCCCGGGCTGGGGGGGCCTCATTACCTCCCCCCTCGTACAGACACCGAGGCACAGAGATGATCCGGGCTCCAACAGCCTCGGAGCCACAGAATCATGGAATGCTGGGGGCTGGGAGGGGTGTTAAAGCTCATCTCTTTCCACCAGGGACACCTGCCACTCTCCCGGGTTGCCCCAAGCCCCGTCCAGCCTGGCCTGGGACGCTCCCAGGGATGTGGAAACCCTGAGACCATCCCCCCCCAGATTCCCATCATCCCTTCCATCCACGCATTCCTGTGACAGTTTTAGTCTAGGCCTTGACCAGTTGGTAACCAAGGAAGTGGCCATGTCCCCAGTATTCCCTACGATTTTTACATAAGCCAGGGTATAAAGAAGAAGGAGAGAGAAGCCTCTGCCCTCTTCTCTTCCAGTGGATCTGAAGGCACAGGTTTCCTGCTCGTGTGGGGGAGCAAGGCCTAGTGAGGCCTAGTGAGGTCCAGTGAGGCCTAGTGAGGCCTAGTGAGGTCTAGTGAGGCCTAGCGAGGCCTAATGAGGCCTAGCAAGGCCCAGTGAGGCCTAGCGAGGCCTAGTGAGGTCTAGTGAGGCCTAGCGAGGCCTAATGAGGCCTAGCAAGGCCCAGTGAGGCCTAGCGAGGCCTAGTGAGGTCTAGTGAGGCCTAGCGAGGCCTAATGAGGCCTAGCAAGGCCCAGTGAGGCCTAGCGAGGCCTAGTGAGGTCTAGTGAGGCCTAGCGAGGCCTAATGAGGCCTAGCAAGGCCCAGTGAGGCCTAGTGAGGCCTAGTGAGGTCTAGTGAGGCCTAGCGAGGCCTAATGAGGCCTAGCAAGGCCCAGTGAGGCCTAGCGAGGCCCAGTGAGGCCTAGTGAGGCCTTGCAGGCCTCGGGAGGCAGAGGGTGCCGGCGGTTGTTTGGCACGATTCTGCTCTCTCAAGGAGAGTACTAAGATTTTCTTTTGCTAGTTTTTATTGATTGTGCACACCCTCTTCGGGGTTTGGGTTTTTTTGTGGTTTTGTCCCTTTTCCCTTTCCCCTTTTCGGGGGGTTATTTGAGGTTCTTTTTTTTAAATGTACCTAGTATTTTAACTGTATATAACTGTGATATATGCAAATATATATATATTTTAATATAGTTCTGCTATTCTGAGTTTTTTCATAGTTTTTTTTCTGGAAGAACTCCCCAACTCGGCAGGAGCCAGGCCACTGCCACACCCACGAGACAACACCGCTGTGCCCCTGCCTCGGGGCCCTGCCCGTCCTGGGGGTGCAGTGGATGTTCCATTGGAAGCGGAGCGGAAGGACTGGATGGGGAGCAGAGGGCTGGGAGAGGGGACGCAGGGAAGGTCCATCACTTACCACGTCTACCTTCACCACCGCGTCGGAATTCTGCCGTCCGGGGCGGGAGGGAGCAGGGAGAGGGAGAGCAGGTCAGAAACAAACCCTCAGCTGGGCGCAGGGCGTGGAATCCCAGATCGGTTTGGGCGGGAAGGGACCTTAAATGTCACTTAATTCCAACCCCCCTGCCATGGGCAGGGACACCTCCCGCTATCCCAGGTTGCTCCAAGCCCCTCCAGCCCTGGCCTTGGACACTCCCAGGGATCCAGGGGCAGCCACAGCTTCTCTGGGAATTCCAGCCCAGCCCCTCCCCACCCTCCCAGCCAGGAATCCCTTCCCAATCTCCCATCTAACCCCAGGAAAACCAGGCACCTGCATCCCGGTTTTCCCGTGCTTGGATATGGGATTGCTCCAAGAGAAACCCTGCCAGGCTCTTCCCTTCTCCGTGGGAACCATGGGAATGCAGGGCAGGGAAACCTCAAAGCGTTGGGAAAAGGTCCATCCTTGCTTTTTGGGGATCCTGAGATGGGTTGGGTGGGAAGGGACCTTAAGGATCATCCCGTTGCAACCCCAACATCTCCCGCTATCCCAGGTGGCTCCAACCTGGCCTTGGACACTCCCAGGGATCCAGGGGCAGCCACAGCTTCTCGGGGAATTCCAGCCCAGCCCCTCCCCACCCTCCCAGCCAGGAATTCCTTCCCAATCTCCCCCCCAAATCTCCCCTTTCCCAGTGGGATCCATTCCCTGTGTCCTGTCCCTCCAGCCCTTGTCCCCAGTCCCTCTCCAGCTCTCCTGGAGCCCCTTTAGGCTCTGGAAGGGGCTCCAAGGTCTCCCTGGATCCTTCCCTTCTCCAGCTGAGCACCCCCAGCTCTCCCAGCCTGGCTCCAGAGCAGAGGGGCTCCAGCCCTGGGAGCAGCTCCAGGAATCTCTGTTTTCATGGAGCAGAAGGGTGTGAGAAGGAGCTGAAACTCCTGTTCCGGCCAGAAAACGGGCCCTGGCACTTCCAGTGTGTGACAGACCCCGATCCCTTTGGGACACCTTGGCTGCCCAGTCCACACAGTGTGGGATCCCTCGGAGAGCGGGAATTCCGTGGGGGGTGGGACACTCACAGCTTCCAGCTTCACCACCGTCTCCATCTTCCTGACGGGAACCTCGGGCTCCACGCTGACCACCACCTCCCCTGCGGGGACAGAGCGGCGCGTCATGGCCGGGAGCCCCCGGGATCCTACCCAGGGACTGGGATGGACAGGGTGAGGAGAGGGACCAGGGACAGGGATGGGGACAAGGCATGGAGAGGGAACAGGGACAGGGAAGGGGACAGGGACAGGGAACGGAGAAGGAGCAGGGACAGGGACAGGGCACAGAGAGGGAACAGGGACAGGGATGGGGACAAGGCATGGAGAGGGAACAGGGACAGGGAAGGGGACAGGGCACGAGAGGGAGCAGGGACAGGGATGGGGACAGGGACAGGGAACGGAGAAGGAGCAGGGACAGGGACAGGGCACAGAGAGGGAACAGGGACAGGGATGGGGACAGGGATGGGGACAGGGACAGGGACAGGGTGAGGAGAGGGAGCAGGGACAGGGATGGGGACAGGGATGGGGACAGGGACAGGGACAGGGTGAGGAGAGGGAGCAGGGACAGGGCATGGAGAGGGAACAGGGATGGGGACAGGGACAGGGCACAGAGAGGGAGCAGGGACAGGGACAGGGATGGGGACAGGGAGCAGGGACAGGGACAGGGTGTGGAGAGGGAACAGGGACAGGGATGGGGACAGGGACAGGGTGAGGAGAGGGAACAGGGACAGGGAAGGGGACAGGGCACGAGAGGGAGCAGGGACAGGGCACAGAGAGGGAGCAGGGACAGGGATGCGGATAGGGACAGGGACAAAACACAGAGAGGGAGCAGGGACAGGGACAGGGATGGGGACAGGGAGCAGGGACAGGGGCGGGGCGGAGGAGAGGGAGCAGGGACAGGGATGGGGACAGGGACAGGGCACAGAGACAGGGACAGGGTGTGGAGAGGGAGCAGGGACAGGGACAGAGAGAGGGAGCAGGGACAGGGACAGGGATGGGGACAGGGACAGGGTGAGGAGAGGGAGCAGGGACAGGGATGGGGACAGGGACAGGGCACAGAGACAGGGACAGGGTGTGGAGAGGGAGCAGGGACAGGGACAGAGAGAGGGAGCAGGGACAGGGACAGGGATGGGGACAGGGACAGGGTGAGGAGAGGGAGCAGGGACAGGGATGGGGACAGGGACAGGGCACAGAGACAGGGACAGGGTGAGGAGAGGGAGCAGGGACAGGGACGGGGTGAGGAGAGGGAGCAGGGACAGGGATGGGGACAGGGATGGGGACAGGGACAGGGTGTGGAGAGGGAGCAGGGACAGGGACAGGGATGGGGACAGGGACAGCGACAGGGATGGGGACAGGGACAGGGACAGGGATGGGGACAGGGAACAGGGACGGGGATGGGGACAGGGATGGGGACAGGGACAGGGACAGGGAACAGAGAGGGAGCAGGGACAGGGCACAGAGAGGGGTCAGGGACAGGGACAGGGATGGGGACAGGGATGGGGATGGGGATGGGGACAGGGACAGGGACAGGGACAGGGACAGGGACAGGGACGGGGATGGGGATGGGGACAGGGACAGGGCACGGAGAGGGATCAGGGACAGGGACGGGGATGGGGACAGGGAACAGGGACAGGGCATGGAGAGGGAGCAGGGACAGGGACAGGGATGGGGACAGGGATGGGGACAGGGATCAGGGACAGGGATGGGGATGGGGACAGGGAACAGGGACGGGGATGGGGACAGGGAACAGGGACAGGGACAGGGATGGGGACAGGGACAGGGCACGAGAGGGAGCAGGGACAGGGATGGGGACGGGACAGGGACGGGGACAGGGCATGGGGATACTTAAAACATTAAAATAAAGGGGAAGTTAATTAATTAATTAATTAAAGTTTCAATTTAAGGGGATCGATTTTTAAATTGATGCTATTTAAAATATCAAAATAAAGGGGAAGTTAATTAATTAATTAATTAAAGTTTCAATTTAAGGGGATCGATTTTTAAATTGATGCTACTTAAAATATCAAAATAAAGGGGAAATTAACTAATTAATGAATTTAACTTTCAATTTAAGGGGATTGATTTTTAAACTTATGATATTTAAAACATTAAAACAAAGGGGAAATTAATTAATTAACAATTTAAAATTTTAACTTAGGGGATCGATTTTTAAATGTATGATGTTTAAAAATTTCAAAATGAAGGGGAAATTAATGAATTAAATTCAAGATTTCATTTTAGGGGGTTGATTTTTAAATTTATTAAATTTAAAAATGTCAAATGAAGGGGAAACTAATTAATTAATTAATTAATAAGTTCATTTAAGTGGATTTATTTCTAAATTTATGATATCTAAAACATTAAAATCAAGGGGAACTGAATTAATTAAAAGAATTAAAATTTTCATTTTAAGGTGATTGATTTTTAAATTTATGACATTTAAAACATTAAAGTCAAAAGTAAATTAATTAATTATTAAAGAAAAAATTTTTATTTATAGAATAAAAATTAAAATTAATATTAATATTTAAATTAAAATTAATATTAATATTAATATTATAATATATTAATATTAATATTATAATATTATATATTATATTAATATTAATATTAAACCACCATCAAGGTGATTGATTAACTAATTAATTAACTAATTAATTAACTAATTCAATTAAATCAGGATATTTCATATTAAGGGGAAATGAATTCATTAAATTTAAATTTTCACTTAAGGGGGTGGATTTTTAAATTTGTGCCATTTAAAACATCAAAATAAAAATCAATTTAATTTATTTATGAAAAAAATTTATCGAATAAAAATTTTTAAATAAAAATAAGAATTGAAATAAAAATAAAAATTAAAATTAAAACAAACCCCCCCCACCCAGGGGATTTTATTTATTTAAATAAATTAAATTAAAAGAATTTACTTAAGGGGATGAATTTTTAAAACCTTTTAAAACCTTAATATTAAAGGGGAATTAATTAATGATTTAATTGCAATTTTCATTTGAGGGGATTTATTGTCAAATATATTAAATTAAGACAATTCAAACTGAGGAGAAATAAATTATAATAAACAAATATATAATATATAATATATAATATATAATATATAATATTATATATTATAACACATCTTATATAAATGGGAAATCAATTAATTAATTAATCTAAGTTTGAATTTAAGGGGATTGATTTTTAAATTTATGCTATTTATAATACTAAAATAAAGGGGAAATTAATTAATGAATTAACTAATTAAAGTTTCAATTTAAGGGGATTGATTTTAAAATTTATGATATTTAAAATACTAAAATAAAGGGGAAATTAATTAATTAATTAACTAATTAAAGTTTCAATTTAAGGGGATTGATTTTAAAATTTATGCTATTTAAAATGCTAAAATAAAGGGGAAATTAATTCATTAATTAATTACAGTTTCAATTTAAGGGGATTGATTTTTAAATTTATGCTATTTAAAATATTAAAATAAAGGGGAAATTAACTAATTAATTAACTAATTAAAGTTTCAATTTAAGGGGATTGATTTTTAAATTTATTCTACCTGAAACACCAAAATAAATAATAAAAAAATTAAAATTTTAATTTAGGGGATGGATTTTTTTAAATTCATGACACTGAACTCCATTTAAAAAATAATCAATTAAGATTTTCAGTTAAGGGGATTTATTTTTAAATTTATGATAATTCAAATGTTAAAATTAAAGGGAAAACAATTAATTATTTACGTATATAAATGAATAAATGATAAATAAATAAATAAATTTTAATTAAGGGGATTTGTTGTCAAATTCCTAAATTGATACAGTTCAATTTAAGGGGAAATCAATTAACTATTAAATTAAAATTTTCGCTTACGGGGATTGATTTTTAAATGTAATTAATTAATTAATTAATTAATTGAAATTTTAACTTAGGGGATCAATTTTTGAATTTATAATATTTGAAAATTTCAAAATGAAGGGGAAATTAATGAATTAAATTCAATATTTCATTTTAGGGGATTGATTTTTAAATTTATTAAATTAAAAAAATTTCAAATGAAGGGGAAATTAATTACGTAATTAATTAAAAAGTTCATTTAAGTGGATTTATTTCTAAATTTATGATATCTAAAACATTAAAACTAAGGGGAACTGAATTAATTAAAAGAATTAAAATTTTCATTTTAAGGTGATTGATATTTAAGTTTATGATCTTTAAAATATTAAAGTCAAGAGGAAATTAATTAATTATTAAATAAAATCTTTATTAAATCTTTATTAAATAAATTTATTGAATAAAAATAAAAATAAAAATAAAAATAAAAATAAAAATAAAAATAAAAATAAAAATAAAAATAAAAATAAAAATAAAAATAAAAATAAAAATAAAAATAAAATAAAAATAAAATTAAAACAAAACCCCCATCCAGGGGATTGATTTTTAAACTTACGATATTTGAAATATTGAAATAAAAGGGAAATTAATTGATCAAATCAAAATTTTAATTTAGGGGATCGAGTTCTTAAATTTATGACACTTAAATCCTTCAACTCAAAGGGGAAACCAACCACTTAATTCCATTTAAAAAATTTCATTGGAGGGGATTTTTTTTATTAAATAAATTTATTGAAAAAAAATTATTAAATAAAAATAAAAATAAAGAATAAAGAATAAAAATAAAAATAAAAATTAAAGTAAAAATAAAAGTAAAAATAAAAATAAAAGTAAAAATAAAAATAAAAATAAAATAAAAGTAAAAATAAAAATAAAAGTTAAAATAAAAATAAAAGTAAAAGTAAAAATAAAAAAAAAAAGTAAAAATAAAAATAAAAAAAAGTAAAAATAAAGGTAAAAATAAAGATAAAAATAAAAATAGAAGTAAAAATAAAAATAAAAGTAAAAATAAAAATAAAAATAAAAGTAAAAATAGAAATAAAGATAAAAATTAAAATTGAAATTAAAATTAAAATTAAAATTAAAATTAAAATTAAAATTAAAATTAAAATTAAACCACCATCAAGGGGATCGATTTTTAAACTCGCGATATTTAAAATATTGAAATAAAAGGAGGAACGAACTAATCAAACTAAAATTCTAATTTAGGGGAAACCAACCCCTTAACTCAACAAAAAAATCTCATTTCAGGTGACTTTTTTTTCCCCGATTTTTTCCGTTAAAAAATCCCAGATCCCCTTTTCCTTCCCCGTGTTTTTCCCCGTTGTTTTTCCCCGTTTTCCCGTTTTTTTTCACCTGCGGTGTCGCCGAGCCCCTTGGCGGGGGGGCGGGCGGTGGCGGAAGCGGCGCAGGGAGGTGACGGTGTGGGAGCCCACCAGGGTGTAGCGGCCGAAGGCGCGGCAGTCCAGCACCCGGATGTTCAGGGGAGGGTGCAGCAGCTCGTTCTCCGGCAGGTCCTGCGGGGTTGGGGGGGTCTGAGGGGGCGGTTGGGGTGGGGAGTGGGGTTTGGGGTGGTTGGGATGGGGAGTGGGATGGGGAGTGGGGTTTGGGGTGGTTGGGAGGGTGGTTGGGAAGGGGAGTGGGGTTTGGGGTGGTTGGGAGGGTGGTTGGGATGGTGGTTGGGATGGTGTTTGGGATGGGGGATGTTTGGGATGGTGTTTGGGATGGGGAGTGGGATTTGGGGTGGTTGGGATGGGGAGTGGGATATGGAGTGGGATTTGGGAAGGGGAGTGGGATTTGGGGTGGTTGGGAGGGCGGTTGGGGTGGGGAGTGGGATTTGGGGTGATTGAGGAGGCAGCTGGGATGGGGAGTGGGATTTGGGGTGGTTGGGAGGGTGGTTGGAGTGGGGAGTGGGATTTGGGGTGATTGAGGAGGCAGTTGGGATGGGGAGTGGGATTTGGGGTGGTTGGGATGGGGAGTGGGATGGGGAGTGGGATGGGGAGTGGGATTTGGGGTGGTTGGGATGGGAGTGGGATGGGGGGTGGAATTTGGGGTGTCTGGGATGGTGGTTGGGATGGGGAGTGGGATTTGGGGTGGTTGGGATGGGGAGTGGGATTTGGGGTGGTTGGGATGGTGGTTGGGATGGAAAGTGAGATTTGGGAAGGGGAGTGGGATTTGGGGTGGTTGGGATGGAGAGTGGGATGGGGGATGTCTGGGATGGTGGTTGGGAAGGGGAGTGGGATTTGGGGTGGTCGGGAGGGTGGTTGGGATGGGGGATGTTTGGGATGGTGGTTGGGAAGGGGAGTGGGATTTGGGGTGTCTGGGATGGTGGCTGAGAAGGGGAGTGAGATTTGGGAAGGGGAGTGGGATTTGGGGTGGTTGGGATGGGAGTGGGATTTGGGGTGTTTGGGATGGGGAGTGGGATGGGGGATGTTTGGGATGCTGTTTGGGATGGGGAGTGGGATTTGGGGTGGTTGGGATGGGGAGTGGGATTTGGGGTGGTTGGGATGGGGAGTGGGATTTGGGGTGGTTGGGATGGGATTGGGATGGGGAGTGGGATTCGGGGTGGTTGGGATGGGGAGTGGGATTTGGGAAGGGGAGTGGGATTTGGGGTGGTTGGGATGGGAGTGGGATGGGGGATGGAATTTGGGGTGTCTGGGATTGTGGTTGGGATGGAGAGTGAGATTCGGGATGTCTGGGATGGGGATTGGGAAGGGGAGTGGGATTTGGGATATCTGGGCTGGTGTTTGGGATGGGATTTGGGATATCTGTGATGGTTTTTGGGATGGGATTTGGGATATCTGTGATGGTGTTTGGGATGGGGATGGGATTTGGGATATCTATGATGGTGTTTGGGATGGGATTTGGGATATCTGTGATGGTGTTTGGGATGGGATTTGGGATATCTGTGATGGTGTTTGGGATGGGATTTGGGATATCTGTGATGGTGTTTGGGATGGGATTTGGGATATCTGTGATGGTGTTTGGGATGGGATTTGGGATATCTGTGTTGGTGTTTGGGATGGGATTTGGGATATCTGTGATGGTGTTTGGGATGGGATTTGGGATATCTGTGATGGTGTTTGGGATGGGATTTGGGATGTCTGTGACAGTGACCGCGAAGGGGCCCAGAACCAGCAGAGCCCAGCCCAGGGACTGCCCGGAACGGCTCCGGAGCTGCTCCAGCAGCGCCCGGCTCGGATCCCTCGGGGCAGGGATCCCACCGGGACGGTGCCCACGGCCCCAAAGGCCTCCAGGGACCCCACTCACCACCTCGAACCACTTGACGAGGGTGCCGAAGTTGGGGTTCTTGCGGTAGTTGGGGATGAGGGCGGACTGGACCCCCCGCCCCGCGCACTCGATGTCCACGCGCGGCCGGTCCACCTGGGCCAGGTTCACCCGCTTCAGGTCCCGCAGACCCCAGAACAGCACCTGGGGAGGGGGGAGCAGAAGGAGGAGGGAGGGCGTGAGTGGGACAGGGAGTGTCCCCCGGGATGGTTCTCCATGGAGGGGGATCCCTGAGGGGCCTCCCCCTCCCTCCTCAGAGCCTCTCTGAGCCCCCCCCCAAAAAACCCACCCCACACCTGACCTGCAGCGGCCCCACCGGCTCCCACCGGCTGCCCTCAACACTCCTTTTCCTGAGTTCTTCCCTTTTCCCACCCTGGGACCCCACAGAGCAGCTTCTTCCATCCCAAATGTGGCTCCCAGTGCTTCTTCCATCCCAAATGTGGCTCCCGGCTCGGCACCGGCGTCACCTCGTCATGGTGGGATTGGTGTCACCGTCACGGTGGGATCGGTGTCACCATCACGGTGGGATCGGTGTCACCATCACAGTGGGATTGGTGTCACCGTCATGGTGGGATCGGTGTCACCATCACGGTGGGATCGGTGTCACCATCACGGTGGGATTGGTGTCACCATCACGGTGGGATTGGTGTCACCATCACGGTGGGATCGGTGTCACCATCACGGTGGGATCGGTGTCACCATCACGGTGGGATTGGTGTCACTATCACAGGGGGATCGGTGTCACCATCACAGGGGGATTGGTGTCACCGTCACAGGGGGATTGGTGTCACCGTCACAGTGGGATTGGTGTCACCATCACAGGGGGATCGGTGTCACCATCACAGTGGGATTGGTGTCACCGTCACAGGGGGATTGGTGTCACCGTCATGGTGGGATCAGTGTCACCATCACAGGGGGATCGGTGTCACCGTCACAGGGGGATTGGTGTCACCGTCACAGGGGGATTGGTGTCACCGTCACAGGGGGATTGGTGTCACCGTCACGGTGGGATCGGTGTCACCATCACAGCGGGATCGGTGTCACCATCACGGTGGGATCAGTGTCACCATCACGGTGGGATCGGTGTCACCATCACAGTGGGATTGGTGTCACCGTCACGGTGGGATTGGTGTCACCGTCACAGTGGGATTGGTGTCACCATCACGGTGGGATCGGTGTCACCATCACAGTGGGATTGGTGTCACCGTCACGGTGGGATCGGTGTCACCGTCACGGTGGGATCGGTGTCACCGTCACGGTGGGATCAGTGTCACCATCACGGTGGGATCGGTGTCACCATCACAGTGGGATCGGTGTCACCGTCACGGTGGGATCGGTGTCACCATCACAGGGGGATCGGTGTCACCATCACAGGGGGATTGGTGTCACCGTCATGGTGGGATCGGTGTCACCATCACGGTGGGATCGGTGTCACCGTCACGGTGGGATTGGTGTCACCATCACAGGGGGATCCGTGTCACCGTCACGGTGGGATCGGTGTCACCATCACAGTGGGATCGGTGTCACCATCACGGTGGGATCGGTGTCACCATCACAGGGGGATCGGTGTCACCATCACAGGGGGATTGGTGTCACCGTCACAGTGGGATCGGTGTCACCATCACAGTGGGATTGGTGTCACCGTCACGGTGGGATCGGTGTCACCGTCACGGTGGGATCGGTGTCACCATCACAGTGGGATTGGTGTCACCGTCATGGTGGGATCGGTGTCACCATCACAGTGGGATTGGTGTCACCATCACAGTGGGATTGGTGTCACCGGGCAAACCCGCTGCTGCTCCCTGCCTGGGGCAACAGGGCTGCCACCGGGAGCAAAAATTCCCCTCCGTGGGGATTTTCCCCACCTCCTGGGTTCCCCGTTTGGGATGGAAAAGCCCTCCCAGCCCGTGGATCCCCCCTGTGCCCGATGCCCACCTTGTCACTGAGTGCCACGGCCAGGCCTTCCTGGGACACCTCCAGGGCTGGGCACTCCAAACCTCCCTGGGCAGCCCCTGCCAGGGCCTGACCACCCTTTCCAGCAGGAAATTCCCTCCTCCTGTCCCACCTGAGCCTCCCCTGGCACAGCTGGAGGCCGTTCCCTCTCCTCCTGTCCCTTGTTCCCCTGGAAGCAGAGCCCGACCCCCCCCCGGCTCCCCCCTCCTGTCAGGGGGTTGCAGAGCCAGAAGGTCCCCCCTGAGCCTCCTTTGCTCCAGGCTGAGCCCCCCCAGCTCCCTCAGCCCCTCCTGCTGCTCCAGCCCCTTCCCAGCTCCCTTCCCTTCCCTGCCCACGCTCCAGCCCCTCCCTGTGTCTCCTGTGTGAGGTCCCAGAGCTGCCCCAGCCCTGGAGGTGCCCCAGCAGTGCCAGCACGGGGAGGGCACTGCCCTGGCCCCGCTGGACACACCGTTCTGGACAGAAATGCCCCTTCAGACCCCTGCAGACACACGAGGGACGTCCCACCCTCGCTGCCCGAGGCCGGTGGGTGCAGAGTCCCCGAGCCCTCTTTGGGGGACACGACCCAGCTCCCCGGTGTTTTTTTAGGGATGCTCCAGTGCTTCCCAGCCTGACCAGCCCAGGGAGATCCCCGCCCTTTACCTCCACCCTGTATCTGCTCAGCACCGGGCGGATCCCCAGCGGCACCGGCAGGATCGGGCCCCGCTCCACGTCCGTGGGGCCGTCGATGGGGGGCAGGTCGGACTTGCCCCCGGGGCCGATCTGGAAGAGAAGGAGCCAGGATCAGGAGCTGCCCCTTTGAGCCGGTGCTTGGCTGCTGGGAGGAAGCTTTTTGTCCATCCCACGGGATCCTGGAAGGGTTTGGATTGGAAGCGGGATCTCCACGACCATCTCGTCCCAACCCCAAGGAGCTTTTTGTCCATCCCATGGGATCCCAGAATGGATTGGGTTGGAAGGGGGATCTCCAAGATCATCTTGTCCCAATCCCAACCCCAAGAAGCTTTTTGTCCATCCCATGGGATCCCGGAACAGTTTGGGTTGGAAGGGGGATCTCCACGACCATCTCGTGCCAACCCCAAGAAGCTTTTTGTCCATCCCACGGGATCCCAGAATGGTTTGGTTGGAAGGGGGATGGATCTCCACGACCATCTCGTCCCAACCCCAAGGAGCTTTGCGTCCATCCCATGGGATCCCGGAACAGTTTGGGTTGGAAGGGGGATCTCCACAACCATCTCATCCCAACCCTGAGAAGCTTTTTGTCCATCCCATGGAATCCCAGAAGGGTTTGGGTTGGAAGGGGGATCTCCACGACCATCTCGTCCCAACCCCAAGGAGCTTTTTGTCCATCCCATGGGATCCCAGAACGGATTGGATTGGAAGGAGGATTTCTAAGACCAGCTCGTCCCAATCTCAACCCTGAGAAGCTTTTTGTCCATCCCACGGGATCTCAGAACGGTTTGGGTTGGAAGGGGGATCTCCATGACCATCTCATCCCAACCCCAGGGAGCTTTTTGTCCATCCTACGGGATCCCAGAATGGATTGGGTTGGAAGGGAGATCTCCACGACCATCTTGTCCCAGTCCCAATCCTGAGAAACTTTTTGTCCACCCCACGGGATCCCGGAATGGTTTATGTTGGAAGGGGGATTTCCAAGACCAGCTCGTCCCAATCTCAACCCTGAGAAGCTTTTTGTCCATCCCATGGGATCCCAGAAGGGTTTGGGTTGGAAGGGGGATGGATCTCCACGACCATCTTGTCCCAACCCCAAGGAGCTTTTCGTCCATCCCACAGGATCCCAGAATGGGTTGGGTTGGAAGGGGGATTTCCAAGACCAGCTCGTCCCAATCTCAACCCTGAGAAGCTTTTTGTCCATCCCATGGGATTCCAGAATGGATTGGGTTGGAAGGGGGATCTCCATGACCATCTTGTCCCAGAGAGCCCAGCCAGGGAGTAGCTCCTGCCCCATCCCTCCCAGTCCCTGAGAACACAACCAGGGAGCAGCTCCTTCCCAATCCCAGAGAGCCCAGTCAGGGAGCAGCTCCTGTCCCATCCCTCCCAATCCCTGATATCCCAGCCAGGGAGCAGCTCCTGTCCCATCCCTCCCAATCCCTGATATCCCAGCCAGGGAGCAGCTCCTTCCCAATCCCAGAGATCCCAGTCAGGGAGCAGTTCCTTCCCAATCCCAGAGAGCCTGACCAGGGAGCAGCTCCTGTTCCATCCCTCCCAATCCCAGAGAGCCTGACCAGGGAGCAGCTCCTTCCCAATCCCAGAGAGCCCAGCCAGGGAGCAGCTCCTGCCCCATCCCTCCCAATCCCAGAGATCCCAACCAGGGAGCAGCTCCTGTCCCATCCCTCTCAATCCCAGAGAGCCCAGCCAGGGAGCAGCTCCTGTTCCATCCCTCCCAATCCCAGAGAGCCCAGCCAGGGAGCAGCTCCTGTCCCATCCCTCCCAATCCCTGATATCCCAGCCAGGGAGCAGCTCCTTCCCAATCCCAGAGATCCCAGTCAGGGAGCAGCTCCTTCCCAATCCCTGAGAGTCCAGCCAAGGAGCAGCTCCTGCCCTGTCCCTCCCAGTCCCTGAGAATCCAGCCAGGGAGCAGCTCCTTCCCAATCCCAGAGAGCCCAGCCAGGGAGCAGCTCCTTCCCAATCCCAGAGAGCCCAGCCAGGGAGCAGCTCCTGCCCCATCCCTCCCAATCCCAGAGAGCCCAGCCAGAGAGCAGCTCCTTCCCAATCCCAGAGAGCCTGACCAGGGAGCAGCTCCTGTTCCATCCTTCCCAACCCCAGAGAGCCCAGCCAGAGAGCAGCTCCTTCCCAATCCCAGAGAGCCCAGCCAGGGAGCAGCTCCTTCCCAATCCCAGAGAGCCTGACCAGGGAACAGTTCCTGTCCCATCCCTCCCAATCCCTGAGAACCCAGCCAGGGAGCAGCTCCTGCCCCATTCCTCTCAATCCCAGAGATCCCAGCCAGGGAGCAGCTCCTGTTCCATCCCTCCCAATCCCAGAGATCCCAGCCAGGGAGCAGCTCCTTCCCAGTCTCTCAGAGCCTGACCAGGGGGCAGCTCCTTTCCCATCCCTCCCATCTTCCCGTCTCTCCCGGGCTCTGCTCCGTGCCCTCTCCCATGCCAGCCCTCCCCGTGCCCGGGGGGTACCTGGAGCAGCTCCTTTCCCATCCCTCCCATCTTCCCGTCTCTCCCGGGCTCAGCTCCGTGCCCTGTGCCCTGCCAGCCCTCCCCGTGCCCGGGGGTACCTGGAGCAGCTCCTTTCCCATCCCTCCCATCTTCCCGTCTCTCCCGGGCTCAGCTCCATGCCCTGTGCCCTGCCAGCCCTCCCCGTGCCCGGGGGTACCTGGAGCAGCTCCTTTCCCATCCCTCCCATCTTCCCGTCTCTCCCGGGCTCTGCTCCGTGCCCTCTCCCATGCCAGCCCTCCCCGTGCCCGGGGGTACCTGGAGCAGCTCGAATGCCGCCAGCAGGTCCCCGGCGGTGGCGTTTCCGCGGTAGATCTGGTAGTACTCGAGCTGGGGGGGGAAGCGGGGGGGCCCGTACTGCTCCTCCGACATCTTCACCACCGGCTTGGCGAACGTGCGGCCCATGAAGTCGGCCTTGCCCTGCGGGGAGAGGGGTGGGAACGGCCCTTGGAGGGGTGGATCCCAAAAAGGGGGACTCTGGGATTGACCCCACGGCTCCCTCTTGTTGTGGTTAGAACAGGACCGGTCTCAGAATCCCAGAATCCCAGAATCTCAGAATCTCAGAATCCCAGAATCACATAATCCCAAAATCACAGAATCCCAGAATCTCAGAATCTCAGAATCTCAGAATCACAGAATCCCAAAATCACAGAATCTCAGAATCTCAGAATCTCAGAATCCCAGAATCCCAGAATCTCAGAATCCCAGAATCCCAGAATCTCAGAATCCCAGAATCCCAGAATCCCAGAATCTCAGAATCCCAGAATCCCAGAATCTCAGAATCCCAGAATCTCAGAATCCCAGAATCACATAATCCCAAAATCTCAGAATCCCAGAATCTCAGAATCTCAGAATTCCAGAATCCCAGAATCTCAGAATCCCAGAATCTCAGAGTCTCAGAATCCCAGAATCACAGAATCCCAGAATCTCAGAATCCCAGAATCTCAGAATCCCAGAATCTCAGAATCTCAGAATCCCAAAATCCCAGAATCTCAGAATCTCAGAATCCCAGAATCTCAGAATTCCAGAATCCCAGAATCTCAGAATCTCAGAATCCCAGAATCTCAGAATCCCAGAATCCCAGAATCACAGAATCCCAGAATCTCAGAATCCCAGAATCCCAGAATCTCAGAATCCCAGAATCTCAGAATCCCAGAATCACATAATCCCAAAATCACAGAATCACAGAATCTCAGAATCTCAGAATCTCAGAATCACAGAATCCCAAAATCACAGAATCTCAGAATCTCAGAATCTCAAAATCCCAGAATCTCAGAATCTCAGAATCACAGAATCCCAGAATCTCAGAATCCCAGAATCCCAAAATCCCAGAATCTCAGAATCTCAGAATCCCAGAATCTCAGAATCCCAGAATCTCAGAATCACAGAATCCCAGAATCTCAGAATCCCAGAATCTCAGAATCTCAGAATCCCAGAATCTCAGAATCTCAGAATCCCAGAATCCCAGAATCTCAGAATCCCAGAATCCCAGAATCCCAGAATCTCAGAATCCCAGAATCTCAGAATCTCAGAATCCCAGAATCTCAGAATCCCAGAATCCCAGAATCCCAGAATCTCAGAATCCCAAAATCCCAGAATCCCAGAATCTCAGAATCCCAGAATCATAGAGTCTCAGAATCCCAGAATCTCAGAATCCCAGAATCTCAGAATCTCAAAATCCCAGAATCACAGAATCCCAGAATCTCAGAATCCCAGAATCACAGAATCCCAGAATCTCAGAATCCCAGAATCTCAGAATCTCAGAATCCCAGAATCTCAGAATCCCAGAATCTCAGAATCTCAGAATCCCAGAATCTCAGAATCCCAGAATCCAATCCCACAATCTCAGAATCCCAGAATCTACGAATCTCAGAATCCCAGAATCTCAGAATCCCAAAATCACAGAATCCCAGAATCCCAGAATCTCAGAATCCCAGAATCCCAGAATCCCAGAATCTCAGAATCCCAGAATCTCGGAATCTCAGAATCTCAGAATCCCAGAATCCCAGAATCTCAGAATCCCAGAATCTCAGAATCTCAGAATCCCAGAATCTCAGAATCCCAGAATCCCAGAATCTCAGAATCCCAGAATCTCAGAATCCCAGAATCCCAAAATCTCAGAATCTCAGAATCCCAGAATCTCAGAATCCCAGAATCCCAGAATCTCAGAATCCCAGAATCCCAGAATCAGCTGGGTGTGAAGGGACCTCCGAGATCATCCAGTCCAACCCTTGATCCAACCCCGTCGTGGTTCCCAGCCCGTGGCACTGATCCCACATCCAGTCTGTCCTTAAACACCTCCAGGGTTGGAGAACCCACCCCCTCCCTGGGCAGCCCATTCCAGGGGCTGATCCCTCTCCATGGAAAGAATTCCTTCCCCATATCCAGCCTGCCCCTCCCCTGGCAGAGTTTAAGACAGAGCCCTCTGGTCCTGCTGCTGGATCCTGGGAGAAGGGAATAACTGGGAGGTGGGAATAGTTGGGATGTGGGACAGGAGGGGGAATAGTTGGGATATGGGAGAAAAGAGGGAATAGTTGGGATGTGGGAGAGGAGGGGGAGTAGTTGGGATGTGGGTTGGGAAGGGGAATAAACTGGGATGTAGGAAAGGAGGGGGAATAGTTGGGATGTGGGAGAAAAGGGGGAATAGTTGGGATGTGGGAGAGGAGGGGGAATAATTGGGATGTGGGTTGGGAAGGGGAATAAACTGGGATGTGGGAGAGGAGAATAGTTGGGATATGGGAGAGGAGGAGGAATAGCTGGGATGTGGGTTGGGAAGGGGAATAATTGGGATGTGGGAGAAAAGGGGGAATAGTTGGGATGTGGGAGAGGAGGAGGAATAATTGGGATGTGGGTTGGAAGGGGGAATAACTGGGATGTGGGATAGGATGAGGAATAATTTGCAATGTGGGCTGGGAGGGGGAATAATTGGAATGTGGGTTGTGAAGGGGGAATAATTGGGATGTGGGATAGGAGGGGGAATTCCCATCCTTCCCGATATCCAACCTGCCCCTGCCCTGGCACAGCTGGAGGCCGAGCCCTCTTGTCCTGCTGCTGCTTCCTGGGAGAAGGGAATAACTGGGAGGTGGGAATAGTCGGGATGTGGGAGAGGAGGGGGAATAGTTGGGATGTGGGAAAGGAGGAGGAATAATTAGGATGTGGGTTGGGAAGGGGAATAAATTGGGATGTGGGAGAAAAGGGGGAATTGTTGGGATGTGGGATAGAAGGGGGAATAATTGGGATGTGGGACAGAAGGAGGAATAGTTGGGATGTGGGATAGGAGGAGGAATAGTTGGGATGTGGGTTGGGAAGGGGAATAATTGGGATGTGGGAAAGGAGGGGGAATAGTTGGGATGTGGGATAGGAGGAGGAATAATTGGGATGTGGGAGAGGAGGAGGAATAAATTGGAATAGGAGGGGGAATAATTGGGATGTGGGTTGGGAAGAGGAATAAGTTGGGATGTGGGACAGGAGGGGGAATAGTTGGGATGTGGGATAGGAGGAGGAATAGTTGGGATGTGGGTTGGGAAGGGGAATAATTGGGATGTGGGAAAGGAGGGGGAATAGTTGGGATGTGGGATAGGAGGAGGAATAATTGGGATGTGGGAGAGGAGGAGGAATAAATTGGAATAGGAGGGGGAATAATTGGGATGTGGGTTGGGAAGAGGAATAAGTTGGGATGTGGGACAGGAGGGGGAATAGTTGGGATGTGGGATAGGAGGAGGAATAGTTGGGATGTGGGTTGGGAAGGGGAATAATTGGGATGTGGGAAAGGAGGGGGAATAGTTGGGATGTGGGATAGGAGGAGGAATAATTGGGATGTGGGAGAGGAGGAGGAATAAATTGGAATAGGAGGGGGAATAATTGGGATGTGGGTTGGGAAGAGGAATAAGTTGGGATGTGGGACAGGAGGGGGAATAGTTGGGATATGGGAGAAAAGAGGGAATAGTTGGGATGTAGGAGAGGAGGAGGAATAACTGGGATGTGGGTTGGGAAGAGGAATAAATTGGGATGTGGGAAAGGAAGGGGAATAGCTGGGATGTGGGTTAGGAGAGGGGATAATTCAGATGTGGGATAGGGGGGGGAATTCCCATCCTTCCCGATATCCAGCCTGCCCCTCCCCTGGCACAGCTGGAGGCCGAGCCCTCTTATCCTGCTGCTGGTTCCTGGAAGCAGAGCCCGATCCCACCCGGCTCCCCCCTCCTGGCAGGGAGTTGTGGGGCGGGAAAAGCTCCCTCCTGACCCCTCTTTTCCCTGGGATGAGCCCCTTCCCAGCTCCCTCAGCCTCTCCTCACGGGAATTGTGCTCCAGTCCCTTCCCTGGCCCTGCTCCAGCCCCTCCTTGTATATAATTGTAAGATATCCACGTTCCAAACCAGACCTGGATGTCCGGGGTCTTTTTTGGGTCGGGATAAGGGAAATATAAAAGTTCCTAAAAAAAATTAAAATCTTCTGGGGCCGTGTAGGAATTTTGTACACGGGAGGGGGGGGTTCTGTTCTCTCTCAGGGCTTAAGAAAAAAGGAAGAGCCAAAAACAAAGAGTTTTTGACAGAGGATGCCCAGCAGCCAATGGGAAAGAAGGGAAAGCCCCTTTTTCGGAGAAAAAAACCCCTTTTTAGGCAAAAACAAATACTCTAAGCTTATCCGAAAAGAGGTGGGATTTTGCAGAACTACAAAATGTGTGAAAATTAAACCCAAAGGGGTCTTTTTCCCCTGGAAATTCACCGAATAAATCCTTTGTTCTGTGAGTTTGCGCAGTCTCTCTGAATTTAAGAGAGGAATTTTTCTGACAGTGGGAACGGCCCTCGGTGTTGTGGATCCCACACAGGGACTCTGGGATTGACCCCACGGCCAGAACTGACCCATGGGTAGAACAGGGATCCCTTTGGGATCCCCTTGGGGTCGGGACACGGAAGCTCAGGGCCAACCTCCAGTCCTGAGGGACAGCAGGGAGGGCAGGGAGAGGCAGCTTTCCCAAAGGGAAAGGCTGGGGTGGTGTCCCCTGGGCTCCAGCCTGGCTGAGGCTCTTCCTTCTCCCCCCAAAAATCAGACAAAAAATCAAGGTGACAGGGAAGGGACACAGAAAAGGGGGGCAGGGAAGGGTCAGAGGGAAGGTGGCAGGGAAGTGTGACAGGGAAGGTGACAGGGAAGGGTGACAGGGAAGGGGGACAGGGAAGGTGACAGGAGGGGGATGTGCCCGTTCCCACACAGATTCCCACTCCAGATTCTTTCCTGAGCTCAGCAGCGGGAAAGAAACTGGGATTTGTGCTTGTTCTACCACGAGTTTTGGGTCGGAAGAGGAAAGATTTTCATTTTTCCTGAAGATTCCCGTCCGTGGGGAACGCAGGGCAGGGGCCACACCTTGCCATGGGAGAGGCTCCCACAGGCTGGACAGGTCCCATCCCACCCCACGGGCTGGTTTGTGTCCTGCTGGGGCTGAACCAAGGCCAAGGAATGGACCCACGGGTAGAACAGGATCCCTTTGGGATCCCCTTGGGGTCGGGACACGGAAGCTCAGGGCCAACCTCCAGTCCTGAGGGACAGCAGGGAGGGCAGGGAGGGGCGGCTTTCCCAAAAAAAAGGCTGGGGTGGTGTCCCCTGGGCTCCAGCCTGGCTGAGGATCTTCCTTCTCCCCCCAAAAATCAGACAATTTAATTCCCTCACCCGTGAGGGGCAGAGGTTTCACATTCCAGATGTGGGGGGGGAAGGACACCAATTTCCAATCCTCGAGCCCTTCCCAAGAACCCCGAGCTCTCCCGAGGGCCGGGAGAAGGGGCTCCTCGCCCCCTGTGACCCCAGGGGTGCCCCCCAGGCCCCCCCGGGGTGTCCTCACCACGGTGTCCTGGTCGTAGATCTCGATGACGATGATGGGGGGGTCGTCCCTCATCTCGTGGGCCTCCCCGAACAGCTCCACGTTGTCAAACACCAGCAGCTGGTCCCAGGTCGGGCACAGGGTCTCGTTGAGGACCTGGAAAAGGGCGGGAGAGATCCCGATTGCCCCGGGGAAGGGAGCAGAGCCCTGTGCCAGGGGGGTGGGAGGGGTTGCTCCGGGTTTTTTCTGGCGTCTCCCAGGGGTTCTCCTGGGAAGGACACCCCCGCAGTGGAGAAGCAGAATTATTCCCAGTGCCCACCAGGCTCCCTAAATCCCGGCAGGACCACTAAAACGTGGTCCTGCCTCTCCAAAGCAGGCAGGGAATGCCAGAAAAAGGGATGGAGGGGACACGCTGGGAGGGGGCTCCTGGGAGGAGGCAATTCCCAAGTGCCAGGGCTGCTGCTCCCACCACAGTCGACCCAACCCTTGGTCCATGGGGCCTGTGCCAGGGGAGGAGGGTGGGACATGCAAAGCCAAAACCCACCCCTCTATCCTTCCATCCCTCCATCCTTCCACCCCTCCATCCTTCCTTCCATCTCTCCATCCCTCCATCCTTCCTTCCATCCATCCTTCCACTCCTCCATCCCTCCACCCTTCCATCCCTCCCTCCATCCATCCTTCCATCCTTCCATCTCTCCAACCCTCCATCCTTCCTCCCCTCCATCCCTCCACCCTTCCACCCCCCTATCCTTCCATCCTTCCACCTCTCCATCCCTCTATCCTTCCTTCCGTCCTTCCATCCTTTCCATCCCTCTCACCCTTCCATCCCTCCCACCCTTCCATCCCTCCATCCCTCTATCCTTCCACCCCTCCATCCTTCCATCCTTCCACCCCTCCATCCATCCATTTCTCCATCCTTCAATCTCTCAATTCCTCCATACTTCCTTCCATCCTTCCATCTCTCCACCCCTCCATCCTTCCATCCCACCATCCTTCCATCCCTCCATCCTTCCACCTCTCCATCCCTCCACCCTTCCACCCCCCTATCCTTCCATCCTTCCACCTCTCCATCTCTCTATCCTTCCTTCCATCCTTCCATCCCTCCCACCCTTCCATCCTTCCACCCCTCCACCCTTCCATCCCTCCATCCTTCCTTCCACCCTTCCACCCTTCCATCCCTCCATCCATCCATCCTTCCACCTCTCCATCTCTCTATCCTTCCTTCCATCCTTCCACCCCTCCACCCTTCCATCCCTCCACCCTTCCACCTCTCCACCCTTCCATCCCTCCCATCCTTCCATCTCTCCATCCTTCCATCCCTCCATCCATGCATCCTTCCACCCCTCCATTCTTCCATCCTTCCACCCCTCCATTCTTCCATCCTTCCATCCCTCCATCCATGCATCCTTCCATCCCTCCATTCTTCCATCCCTCCATTCTTCCATCCTTCCACCCTTCCATTCCTGCATCCTTCCATCTCTCCATCCTTCCATCCCTCCACCCTTCCACCCCCCTATCCTTCCATCCTTCCACCTCTCCATCCCTCTATCCTTCCTTCCGTCCTTCCATCCCTCCATCCTTTCCATCCCTCTCACCCTTCCATCCCTCCCACCCTTCCATCTCTCCATCCCTCCATCCTTCCACCCCTCCACCCCTCCATCCATCCATTTCTCCATCCTTCAATCTCTCAATTCCTCCATCCTTCCATCTCTCCACCCCTCCATCCTTCCACCTCTCCATCCCTCCACCCTTCCACCCCCCTATCCTTCCATCCCTCCACCCTTCCACCCTCCCACCCCTCCATCCCTCCCTCCATCCTTCCATCCTTCCACCCCTCCACCCTGCCATCCCTCCCACCCCTCCATCCTTCCACCCTTCCATCTCTCCATCCTTCCATCCCTCCCACCCCTCCATCCCTCCTTCCACCCTTCCATCCCTCCCTCCACCCCTCCACCCCTCCATCCCTCCCTCCACCCCTCCCTCCCTCCCTGCCTCCCCCCCCATCTGTCACCTCTGTGCAGTGGCTCTGGGAGGTGAAGAAGACCCTGGCGAAGGGGTCGGAGAGGCCGCTGCTGTCAGCGGCGAACAAGCTCCTGGCCTGGTACATGTGGGCCCGCAGCTGGAACACCTGCTTCTCTGCGGGGCACGAGGGCAACGGGGCGGGCTGGGGGCACGGCCCGGAGCCCCCCTTTGGGGCAGGGGTAGGGGGGAAGGAGGGCAGGTTTGGGGTCAGGGTTAGGGGGGAAGGAGGGCAGGTTTGGGGTTAGGGTTGGGGGGAAGGAGGGCAGGTTTGGGTTAGGGTTGGGGGGGAAGGAGGGCAGGTTTGGGGTCAGGGGTAGGGGGGGAAGGAGGGCAGGTTTGGGGTCAGGGTTAGCGGGGGAAGGAGGGCAGGTTTGGGGTCAGGGGTAGGGGGGGAAGGAGGGCAGGTTTGGGGTCAGGGTCGGGGGGGAAAGGAGGGCAGGTTTGGGTTAGGGTTGGGGGGGAAGGAGGGCAGGTTTGGGGTCAGGGGTAGGGGGGGAAGGAGGGCAGGTTTGGGTTAGGGTTGGGGGGGAAGGAGGGCAGGTTTGGGGTCAGGGGTAGGGGGGGAAGGAGGGCAGGTTTGGGGTCAGGGTTAGCGGGGGAAGGAGGGCAGGTTTGGGGTCAGGGTCGGGGGGGAAAGGAGGGCAGGTTTGGGGTCAGGGTTAGTGTTAGGGGGGAAGGAGGGCAGGTTTGGGGGTCAGGGTTAGGGGGGGAAGGAGGGCAGGTTTGGGGCTTGGGTTAGGGGGGGAAGGAGGGCAGGTCTGGGGTCAGGGTTAGGGGGGAAGGAGGGCAGGTCTGGGGTCAGGGTTAGGGGGGAAGGAGGGCAGGTTTGGGGTCAGGGTTATGGGTTAGGGGGGAAGGAGGGCAGGTTTGGGGTCAGGGTTAGGAAGGAGGGCAGGTTTGGGGTTAGGGTTAGGGGGGAAGGAGGGCAGGTTTGGGGTCAGGGTTAGTGTTAGGGGGGAAGGAGGGCAGGTTTGGGGGTCAGGGTTAGGGGGGGAAGGAGGGCAGGTTTGGGGTTAGGGTAGGGGGGGAAGGAGGGCAGGTTTGGGGTTAGGGTTATGGGTTAGGGGGGAAGGAGGGCAGGTTTTGGGGTCAGGGTCGGGGGGAAAGGAGGGCAGGTTTGGGGTCAGGGTTAGTGTTAGGGGGGAAGGAGGGCAGGTTTGGAGTCAGGGTTAGGGGGGGAAGGAGGGCAGGTTTGGGGTCAGGGTTAGGGGGGGAAGGAGGGCAGGTTTGGGGTCAGGGTTATGGGTTAGGGGGGGAAGGAGGGCAGGTTTGGGGTCAGGGTTATGGGTTAGGGGGGGAAGGAGGGCAGGTTTGGGGTCAGGGTTATGGGTTAGGGGGGAAGGAGGGCAGGTTTGGGGTCAGGGTTATGGGTTAGGGGGGAAGGAGGGCAGGTTTGGGGTCAGGGTTATGGGTTAGGGGGGAAGGAGGGCAGGTTTGGGGTCAGGGTTATGGGTTAGGGGGGAAGGAGGGCAGGTTTTGGGGTCAGGGTTGGGGGGGGAAGGAGGGCAGGTTTGGGGTCAGGGTTGGGGGGGGAAGGAGGGCAGGTTTGGGGTTAGGGTTAGGGGGGGAAGGAGGGCAGGTTTGGGGTTAGAGTTAGGGGGGAAGGAGGGCAGGTTTTGAGTTTGGGTTAGGGGGGGAAGGAGGGCAGGTTTGGGGTCAGGGTCAGGGTTAGGGTCAGGAAGCCCTTACTGGTGTAGAGGAGGCTGAGGGGGGGAAGGAGGGCAGGTTTTGGGGTTATGGGTCAGGGTCAGGGTCAGGAAGCCCTTACTGGTGTAGAGGAGGCTGAGGGGGGGAAGGAGGGCAGGTTTTGTGTTTGGGTTAGGGTTTGGATTAGGGTTAGGAAGAAGGGCAAGTTTGGGGTCAGGGTTATGGGTTAGAGTTATGGGTCAGGAAGCCCTTACTGGTGTACAGGAGGTTGGGGGGGGGGAAGGAGGGCAGGTTTGGGGTTGGGGTTAGGGTTATGGGTTAGGGTTAGGGGGGAAGGAGGGCGGGTTTGGGGTTAGAGTTATGGGTCAGGATGAGGGTCAGGAAGCCCTTACTGGTGTACAGGAGGCTGATGGGGGGGAAGGAGGGCAGGTTTGGGGTTGGGGTTAGGGTTATGGGTTAGGGGGGGAAGGAGGGCAGGTTTTAGGTTAGGGTTAGGGTTAGGGTTAGGGGGGAAGGAGGGTAGGTTTAGGGTTAGAGTTATGGGTCAGGAAGCCCTTACTTGTGTAGAGGAGGCTGAGGGGGGGGAAGGAGGGCAGGTTTGGGGTTGGGGTTAGGGTTATGGGTTGGGGGGGAAGGAGGGCAGGTTTGGGGTCAGGATTAGGGTCAGGAAGCCCTTACTGGTGTAGAGGAGGCTGATGGGGGGGAAGGAGGGCAGGTTTGGGGTTGGTGTTGGGGGGAAGGAGGGCAGGTTTGGGGTTGGGGTTGGGGGGAAGGAGGGTAGGTTTGGGGTCAGGGTCAGGGTTATGGGTTAGGGTCAGGAAGCCCTTACTGGTGTAGAGGAGGCTGAGGGGGGGAAGGAGGGCAGGTTTGGGGTCAGGGTTAGGGTTAGGGGGGGAAGGAGGGCAGGTTTGGGGTTGGGGTTAGGGGGGAAGGAGGGCAGGTTTGGGGTCAGGGTTAGGATTAGGGTCAGGAAGCCCTTACTGGTGTACAGGAGGCTGAAGGGGGGGAAGGAGGGCAGGTTTGGGGTTTAGGTTTGGTTAGGAGGGCAGGTTTGGGGTCAGGGTTAGGGTTAGGGTTAGAGTTAGGGTCAGGAAGCCCTTACTGGTGTAGAGGAGGCTGTGGGGGGGGAAGGAGGGCAGGTTTTGGGGTTATGGATCAGGGTTAGGGTCAGGAAGCCCTTACTGGTGTAGAGGAGGCTGATGGGGGGGAAGGAGGGCAGGTTTTGGGTTTGGGTTAGGGTTTGGATTAGGGTTAGAAAGGAGGGCAGGTTTGGGGTCAGGGTTATGGGTCAGGATTAGGGTCAGGAAGCCCTTACCGGTGTAGAGGAGGCTGAAGGGGGGGAAGGAGGGGAGGTTTGGGGTCAGGGTCAGGGGGGGGAAAGAGGGCAGGTTTGGGGTCAGGGTTAGGGTTAGGGTTAGAGTTAGGGTCAGGAAGCCCTTACTGGTGTAGAGGAGGCTGATGGGGGGGAAGGAGGGCAGGTTTTGGCCCCGGGGGCTTTTCTTCTCCTCGAACCCGCAGGGGAGGCCGCTCAGGAAGTCCTTGCGCTGCTTGTTGAGGCCCAGCCACAGGTAAACCTCCATCTTGGCCTGCACCGTCCACCCCGCCGGGCCAAAGCCCCTCTTCCCGGGCAGCTGGGGGGGAACAAGGGGGGCCAGAGCTCAGGGGGATGCCTTAAGATTTCTTCTATTTTTGGGGTTTTTTTCCTAATTTTTATAAGCTTTATAAGTAGTTATATCATAGAATCAGAGAATCAGAGAATAATAGAATCAGCTGGGTTGGAATAAGGGATGCCAGAGCTCAGGGTGATGCCTTAAGGTTTCTTCTGGGTTTTTGGGGGCTTTTCCTAATTTTTTATAAGATTTATAAGCAGTTATATCATAGAATCAGAGAATCAGAGAATCAGAGAATCAGAGAATCAGCTGGGTTGGAATAAGGGATGCCAGAGTTCAGGGTGATGCCTTCAGATTTCTTCTAGTTTTTTTGGGTTTTTTTCTAATTTTTATAAGCTTTATAAGCAGTTATATCATAGAATCAGAGAATCAGAGAATCAGAGAATCAGCTGGGTTGGAATAAGGGATGCCAGAGGTCAGGGTGATGCCTTAAGGTTTCTTCTGGGTTTTTTGGGTTTTTTTCTAATTTTTATAAGCTTTATAAGTAGTTATATCATAGAATCAGAGAATCAGAGAATCAGAGAATAATAGAATCAGCTGGGTTGGAACAAGGGGTACCAGAGTTCAGGGTGATGCCTTCACATTTCTTCTGTTTTTTGGGGGTTTTTCCTAATTTTTATAAGCTTTATAAGCAGTTATATCATAGAATCATAGAATCAGAGAATCAGAGAATCAGCTGGGTGGGAACAAGGGATGCCAGAGTTCAGGGTGATGCCTTAAGGTTTCTTCTGGTTTTTTGGGGGGTTCTCTAATTTTTATAAGCTTTATAAGCAGTTATATCAGAGAATCAGAGAATCAGACAATCAGAGATTCAGAGATTCAGAGAATAATAGAATCAGTTGGGTTGGAATAAGGGATGCCAGAGTTCAGGGTGATGCCTTCAGATCTCTTCTGTGTTTTTTGGGGTTTTTTCTAATTTTTATAAGTTTTATAAGTAGTTATATCAGAGAATCAGAGAATCAGAGAATCAGCTGGGTGGGAACAAGGGATGCCAGAGGTCAGGGTGATGCCTTCAGATTTCTTCTGGTTTTTTTGGGTTTTCCTAATTTTTATAAGCTTTATAAGTAGTTATATCATAGAATCAGAGAATCAGAGAATAATAGAATCAGCTGGGTGGGAACAAGGGGGGCCAGAGCTCAGGGGGATGCCTTAAGGTTTCTTCTGGGTTTTTGGGGTGTTTCCTAATTTTTATAAGCTTTATAAGTAGTTATATCATAGAATCAGAGATTCAGAGAATCAGAGAATCAGTTGGGTGGGAACAAGGGATGCCAGAGTTCAGGGTGATGCCTTAAGATTTCTTCTGGGTTTTTTGGGGGTTTTTTCTAATTTTTATAAGCTTTATAAGTAGTTATATCAGAGAATCAGAGAATCAGAGAATCAGCTGGGTTGGAACAAGGGATGCCAGAGTTCAGGGTGATGCCTTCAGATTTCTTATAGTTTTTTGGGGTTTTCCTAATTTTTATAAGCTTTATAAGCAGTTATATCATAGAATCAGAGATTCAGAGATTCAGAGATTCAGAGAATCAGAGATTCATAGAATCAGAGAATCAGCTGGGTGGGAACAAGGGGGGCCAGAGCTCAGGGTGATGCCTTAAGGTTTCTTCTGGGTTTTTGGGGGTTTCTCTAATTTTTATAAGCTTTATAAGCAGTTATATCATAGAATCAGAGAATCAGAGAATCAGAGAATCAGCTGGGTGGGAACAAGGGGTGCCAGAGGTCAGGGTGATGCCTTCAGATTTCTTCTATTTTTGGGGGTTTTTCCTAATTTTTATAAGCTTTATAAGTAGTTATATCATAGAATCAGAGAATCAGAGAATAATAGAATAATAGAATCAGCTGGGTTGGAACAAGTGATGTCAGAGTTCAGGGTGATGCCTTCACATTTCTTCTGGTTTTTTTGGGTTTTTCCTAATTGTTATAAGCTTTATAAGCAGTTATATCATAGAATCAGAGAATCAGAGAATCAGAGAATCAGCTGGGTGGGAACAAGGGATATCAGAGTTCAGGGTGATGCCTTCAGATTTCTTATAGTTTTTTTGGGGTTTCCTAATTTTTATAAGCTTTATAAGTAGTTATATCATAGAATCAGACAATCAGAGATTCAGAGAATAATAGAATCAGCTGGGTGGGAACAAGGGGTGCCAGAGGTCAGGGTGATGCCTTCAGATTTCTTCTGGGTTTTTTGTTTTTTTTTCTAATTTTTATAAGCTTTATAAGCAGTTATATCATAGAATCATAGAATCATAGAATCAGAGAATCAGAGAATCAGCTGGGTGGGAACAAGGGGTGCCACAGTTCAGGGTGATGCCTTCACATTTCTTCTAGTTTTTTGGGGGTTTCCTAATTTTTATAAGCTTTATAAGCAGTTATATCATAGAATCATAGAATCAGAGAATCAGAGATTCAGAGAATCAGAGATTCAGAGAATCAGAGAATCAGCTGGGTTGGAACAAGGGATGCCAGAGGTCAGGGTGATGCCTTAAGGTTTCTTCTGGTTTTTGGGGGGTTTTTCCTAATTTTTATAAGCTTTATAAGCAGTTATATCATAGAATCATAGATTCAGAGAATAATAGAATCAGCTGGGTGGGAACAAGGGATGCCAGAGTTCAGGGTGATGCCTTAAGGTTTCTTCTGGTTTTTTGGGGGTTTCTCTAATTTTTATAAGCTTTATAAGCAGTTATATCAGAGAATCAGAGAATCAGACAATCAGCTGGGTTGGAATAAGGGATGCCAGAGTTCAGGGTGATGCCTTCAGATTTCTTCTAGTTTTTTTGGGTTTTTTTCTAATTTTTATAAGATTTATAAGTAGTTATATCATAGAATCAGAGAATCAGAGATTCAGAGAATAATAGAATCAGCTGGGTGGGAACAAGGGATGCCAGAGTTCAGGGTGATGCCTTCAGATTTCTTCTGGGTTTTTTGGGTTTTCCTAATTTTTATAAGCTTTATAAGCAGTTATGTCATAGAATCAGAGAATCAGAGAATCAGAGATTCAGAGAATCAGAGATTCAGAGAATCAGAGAATCAGCTGGGTTGGAACAAGGGATGCCAGAGTTCAGGGTGATGCCTTAAGGTTTCTTCTGGGTTTTTTGGGTTTTCCTAATTTTTATAAGCTTTATAAGCAGTTATATCAGAGAATCAGAGAATCAGAGAATCAGAGAATCAGCTGGGTGGGAACAAGGGGTGCCAGAGGTCAGGGTGATGCCTTCAGATCTCTTCTGGTTTTTTTGGGTTTTTCCTAATTGTTATAAGCTTTATAAGTAGTTATATCATAGAATCATAGAATCAGAGAATCAGAGATTCAGAGATTCAGAGAATAAGCTGGGTGGGAACAAGGGGTGCCAGAGTTCAGGGTGATGCCTTAAGGTTTCTTCTGGTTTTTTGGGGGTTTCTCTAATTTTTATAAGCTTTATAAGCAGTTATATCATAGAATCATAGAATCAGAGATTCAGAGAATCAGAGAATCAGCTGGGTTGGAATAAGGGATGCCAGAGGTCAGGGTGATGCTTTAAGGTTTCTTCTGGGTTTTGGGGGTTTTTCCTAATTTTTATAAGATTTATAAGCAGTTATATCATAGAATCAGAGAATCAGAGATTCAGAGAATAATAGAATCAGCTGGGTGGGAACAAGGGATGCCAGAGGTCAGGGTGATGCCTTCAGATCTCTTCTGTGTTTTTTGGGTTTTTTTCCTAATTTTTATAAGGTTTATAAGTAGTTATATCAGAGAATCAGAGAATCAGAGATTCAGAGAATCAGAGAATCAGAGAATAATAGAATCAGCTGGGTGGGAACAAGGGATGCCAGAGTTCAGGGTGATGCCTTCACATTTCTTCTGGTTTTTTTGGGTTTTTCCTAATTGTTATAAGCTTTATAAGTAGTTATATCATAGAATCATAGAATCAGAGAATCAGAGATTCAGAGATTCAGAGAATCAGCTGGGTGGGAACAAGGGGTGCCAGAGTTCAGGGTGATGCCTTCAGATTTCTTATAGTTTTTTGGGGGTTTCTCTAATTTTTATAAGCTTTATAAGCAGTTATATCATAGAATCAGAGAATCAGAGATTCAGAGAATAATAGAATCAGAGAATTATAGAATTATAGAATCATAGAATCATAGAATCCCAGAATCAGCTGGGTTGGAAGGGACCTCCGAGATCATCCAGCCCAACCCTTGATCCAGCCCCGCCGTGGTTCCCAGCCCATGGCACTGATGCCACATCCAGTCTTATCCTAAAAACCTCCAGGGACGGAGAATCCACCACTTCCCAGGCAACTCTCAGCACGACCAGAGGGCTGGGTCTGAAGCTGTGCCAGGGGGGGGTTAGGGTGGAGATTAGAAAGAATTTCTTTGCAGAGAGGGTGCTCAGCCATTGGAATGGGCTGCCCAGGGAAGGGGTGGATTCTCCCTGTTCCATCTCCCACCCTGTCCCTCTGTCCCTCCATCTCCCTCCCTGTCCCTCTGTCCCTCCATCTCCCTCCCTGTCCCTCTGTCCCTCCATCTCCCACCCTGTCCCTCTGTCCCTCCATCTCCCACCCTGTCCCTCTGTCCCTCCTCCATCTCCCACCCTGTCCCTCTGTCCCTCCATCTCCCTCCCTGTCACTCTGTCCCTCCATCTCCCCTCCTGTCACTCTGTCCCTCCATCTCCCACCCTGTCCCTCTGTCCCTCCATCTCCCACCCTGTCCCTCTGTCCCTCCATCTCCCCCCCTGTCACTCTGTCCCTCCTCCATCTCCCACCCTGTCCCTCTGTCCCTCCATCTCCCCTCCTGTCACTCTGTCCCTCCATCTCCCTCCCTGTCCCTCTGTCCCTCCATCTCCCACCCTGTCCCTCTGTCCCTCCATCTCCCTCCCGTCACTGTCCCTCCATCTCCCCTCCTGTCCCTCTGTCCCTCCATCTCCCCTCCTGTCCCTCTGTCCCTCCATCTCCCACCCTGTCCCTCTGTCCCTCCTCCATCTCCCCTCCTGTCCCTCTGTCCCTCCATCTCCCCTCCTGTCACTCTGTCCCTCCATCTCCCCTCCTGTCCCTCTGTCCCTCCATCTCCCCTCCTGTCCCTCTGTCCCTCCATCTCCCCTCCTGTCCCTCTGTCCCTCCATCTCCCCTCCTGTCCCTCTGTCCCTCCATCTCCCACCCTGTCCCTCTGTCCCTCCATCTCCCCTCCTGTCCCTCTGTCCCTCCATCTCCCACCCTGTCACTCTGTCCCTCCATCTCCCACCCTGTCCCTCTGTCCCTCCATCTCCCACCCTGTCCCTCTGTCCCTCCATCTCCCCCCCTGTCCCTCTGTCCCTCCATCTCCCACCCTGTCACTCTGTCCCTCCATCTCCCTCCCTGTCCCTCCGTCCCTCCATCTCCCGCCCTGTCACTCTGTCCCTCCATCTCCCCTCCTGTCCCTCTGTCCCTCCATCTCCCTCCCTGTCCCTCCGTCCCTCCATCTCCCGCCCTGTCACTCTGTCCCTCCATCTCCCCTCCTGTCCCTCTGTCCCTCCATCTCCCCTCCTGTCCCTCTGTCCATCCATCTCCCCTCCTGTCACTCTGTCCCTCCATCTCCCCTCCTGTCCCTCTGTCCCTCCATCTCCTACCCTGTCCCTCTGTCCCTCCATCTCCTACCCTGTCACTCTGTCCCTCCATCTCCCACCCTCTCCCTCTGTCCCTCCATCTCCCCTCCTGTCCCTCTGTCCCTCCATCTCCCACCCTGTCCCTCTGTCCCTCCATCTCCCCCCCTGTCCCTCTGTCCCTCCATCTCCCCCCTGTCCCTCTGTCCCTCCTCCAGCCCCCTCCTGCTGTCCCCAGCCCCCAGGCAGGCGGATCAATACCTTCAGGAAGACCGTCTTGACCTTGGCGCAGTCCTTGCCCATCTCCTCGTCCACCAGGGAGTGCAGCAGGTCCTTGGCGGGGATGCGGGCGTAGGCCACGCGCTTGTTGTTGCTCATCATCCAGATGAACACGTCGGGGATGCTGTGCTGGGGCTGCCAAAAAGTACAGGTGACAGGGACAGTGACAGGGAAGGGACACAGGGAAGGGACACAGGGAAGGGTGACAGGGAAGGGACACAGGGAAGGGTGACAGGGAAGGGTGACAGGGAAGGTGACAGGGAAGGGTGACAGGGAAGGGTGACAGGGAAGGGACACAGGGAAGGGTGACAGGGAAGGGACACAGGGAAGGGACACAGGGAAGGGTGACAGGGAAGGGTGACAGGGAAGGTGACAGGGAAGGGTGACAGGGAAGGTGACAGGGAAGGTGACAGGGAAGGGACACAGGGAAGGTGACAGGGAAGGGACACAGGGAAGGGTGACAGGGAAGGGACACAGGGAAGGTGACAGGGAAGGTGACAGGGACAGTGACAGGGAAGGGTGACAGGGAAGGTGACAGGGAAGGGACACAGGGAAGGTGACAGGGAAGGTGACAGGGAAGGGACACAGGGAAGGTGACAGGGAAGGTGACAGGGAAGGGACACAGGGAAGGTGACAGGGAAGGTGACAGGGAAGGTGACAGGGAAGGTGACAGGGACAGTGACAGGGAAGGGTGACAGGGAAGGTGACAGGGAAGTGGACACAGGGAAGGGTGACAGGAAAGGGTGACAGGGAAGGTGACAGGGAAGGGTGACAGGAAGGGACACAGGAAAGGTGACAGGGAAGGTGACAGGGAAGGTGACACAGGGAAGGTGACAGGGAAGGGTGGTTGGGGAGGGTGACAGGGAAGGGTGACAGGGAAGGTGACAGGGAAGGGTCAAAGGGAAGGGTGACAGGGAAGGTGACAGGGAAGGGACACAGGGAAGGGACACAGGGAAGGGACACAGGGAAGGGTGACAGGGAAGGGTGACAGGGAAGGGTCACAGGGAAGGTGACAGGGAAGTTGGCAGGGATGGGTGACAGGGAAGGGTGACAGGGAAGGTGACAGGGAAGGGTGACAGTGAAGGTGACAGGGAAGGATGACAGTGAAGGTGACAGGGATGGGACACAGGGAAGGGACGCAGGGAAGGGTGACAGGGAAGGGTGACAGGGATGGGACACAGGGAAGGTGACAGGGAAGGGACACAGGGATGGGTGACAGGGAAGGTGACAGGGAAGGTGACAGGGATGGGTGGCAGTGGAAGGGTGACAGGGAAGGGTGGTTGGGGAGGGTGACAGGGAAGGTGACAGGGAAGGGTGACAGGGAAGGGACACAGGGAAAGGTGACAGGGAAGGGTGACAGGGAAGGTGACAGGGAAGGGACACAGGGAAAGGACACAGGGAAGGGACACAGGGAAGGGACACAGGGAAGGGCTCAGGGAAGGGACACAGGGAAGGGTGACAGGGAAGGGTGACAGGGAAGGGTGACAGGGAAGGTGACAAGGAAGGTGACAGGGAAGGTGACAGGGAAGGTGACAGGGAAGGTGACAGGGAAGGGACACAGGGAAGGTGACAGGGAAGGGTGACAGGGAAGGTGACAGGGAAGGTGACAAGGAAGGTGACAGGGAAGGTGACAGGGAAGGTGACAGGGAAGGTGACAGGGAAGGGACACAGGGAAGGTGACAGGGAAGGTGACAGGGAAGGTGACAGGGAAGGGTGACAGGGAAGGGACACAGGGAAGGGACACAGGGAAGGTGACAGGGAAGGTGACAGGGAAGGTGACAGGGAAGGTGACAGGGAAGGGACACAGGGAAGGGACACAGGGAAGGGACACAGGGAAGGTGACAGGGAAGGTGACAGGGAAGGTGACAGGGAAGGGACACAGGGAAGGGTGACAGGGAAGGGACACAGGGAAGGTGTATTATATGTATTATTAAACATGTATTATTAATTGTGTATTATGTACTACTAATTATGTTTTATTAATAATGTACTATATATCATTAATTATGTGTTATTAAATATATAATATGAATTATTAATTATCATGTGTTATTAACTATGTGTTATTAATTATGTTCTATTAAATACGTATTAGTTACCTGTTGTGCCTTATTATGTGTTATTAAACATGTGTTAGTGATTATGTATTATTAATTACGTATTTTTAAATATGTATTATTAATTATGTGTTATTAATGACGTGTTGTGTATTATTAATTATGTATTATTAATGACGTGTTGTGTATTACTAATTATGTATTATTAAATATATATTGTTAATTATGTGTTATTAATTATATGTTATTAATGATGTGTTGTGTATTATTAATTATATATTATTAATGATGTGTTGTGTATTATTAATTATGTATTAATAATGATGTGTTATTAATTATGTATTATTAATGACATGTTGTGTATTATTAATTATGTATTATTAATGACGTGTTGTGTATTATTAATTATGTGTTATTAATGATGTGTTGTGTATTAGTAATTATGTATTATTAATGATGTGTTGTGTATTATTAATTATATATTATTAATGATGTGTTGTGTATTATTAATTATGTATTAATAATGATGTGTTATTAATTATGTATTATTAATGACATGTTGTGTATTATTAATTATGTATTATTAATGACGTGTTGTGTATTATTAATTATGTATTATTAATGATGTGTTGTGTATTATTAATTATGTATTATTACTGATGTGCTGTGTATTATTAATTCTGTATTATTAATGACGTGTTGTGTATTATTAATTATGCATTAATAATGACGCGTGGTGTATTATTAATTATGTATTATTACTGACGTGTTGTGTATTATTAATTATGTATCATTAATGACGTGTTGTGTATTATTAATTATTATTAAATACGCATTTAATCCTAATTGAAGATCACATAAAACCTCTGTGTCTCGGCCCCGGGGTCTCCCACAAACCCTTCGCTGCCCCAAGGATCCCAAAGCCGGGATTTTTTGGGATGCGGTCCCACCTCATCCGCCAGGAATCGCAGCCTGTGCAGGAAGTTGAGCGCCAGCTTCAGCTTCTCCCGCAGCGTGTGCCGCTTCACCTGCTGCCGCAGCGCCCGCGCCTGCTGCGACAGACCCTCCTGCGGGAAAAATAAAGGGGGGTTTAGAGAAATTAAATAGACGGGGTTTTTAATACAAATAAAAAATATGGGGTTTTTAGAGAAATAAAAAATATGGGGTTTTGTAGAAATAAAAAATACGAATTTTCTATAGAAATAAAAAATACGGGTTATTTTAGAGAAATAAAAAATATGGGGTTTTAATACAAATAAAAAATATGGGGTTTTGTAGAAATTAAAAAATATGGGGTTTTGTAGAAATAAAAAATATGGGGTTTTGTAGAAATAAAAAATATGGGTTTTTAATAGAAATAAAAAATATGGGGTTTTTAATAGAAATAAAAAATACGGGGGTTTTTATAGAAATAAAAAATATGGGGTTTTGAAGAAATAAAAAATATGGGGTTTTTGTAGAAATAAAAAATATGGGGTTTTGTAGAAATAAAAAATATGGGGTTTTGTAGAAATAAAAAATATGGGTTTTTGTAGAAATAAAAAATATGGGGTTTTTATAGAAATAAAAAATATGGGGTTTTTAATAGAAATAAAAAATACGGGGGTTTTTATAGAAATAAAAAATATGGGGTTTTGTAGAAATAAAAAATATGGGGTTTTTATAGAAATTAAAAAATATGGGGTTTTTTTATAGAAATTAAAAATATGGGGGTTTTAATAGAAATAAAAAATACGGGTTTTTTAATATAAATAAAAAATACGGGTTTTTTTAATATAAATAAAAAAATAAGTGTTTTTTAATAGAAATAAAAAATACGGGGTTTTTAATAGAAATAAAAAATACAGGGTTTTTTTTAAAAATAAAAAATATGGGGTTTTTATAGAAATAAAAAATATGGGTTTTTTAATAGAAATAAAAAAATATGGGTTTTTTATAGAAATTAAAAATATGGGTTTTTGTAGAAATAAAAAATACGGGTTTTTTATAGAAATAAAAAATAAGGGTTTTTAATAGAAATAAAAAAATACTGGTTTTTTAAAGAAATAAGAAATAGTGTTTTTTATAGAAATTAAAAAATATGGGGTTTTTTATAGAAATTAAAAATATGGGTTTTTTATAGAAATAAAAAAATAGGGGTTTTTTATAGAAATAAAAAATATGAGGTTTTTGTAGAAATAAAAAATATGGGGTTTTGTAGAAATAAAAAATACGGGGTTTTTAATAGAAATTAAAAATATGGGGTTTTTTATAGAAATTAAAAATACGGGGTTTTTAGAGAAATAAAAAATATGGGGGTTTAATAGAAATAAGAAATAGGGGGTTTTCTATAGAAATAAAAAATACGGGTTATTTTAGAGAAATAAAAATATGGGGTTTTAATACAAATAAAAAATATGGGGTTTTGTAGAAATTAAAAAATATGGGGTTTTAATAGAAATAAGAAATAGGGGGTTTTTAATAGAAATAAAAATATGGGGTTTTGTAGAAATAAAAAATATGGGGTTTTTGTAGAAATAAAAAATACGGGTTTTTTATAGAAATAAAAAATACGGGGTTTTGTAGAAATAAAAATATGGGGTTTTAATACAAATAAAAAATATGGGGTTTTGTAGAAATTAAAAAATATGGGTTTTTAATAGAAATAAGAAATAGGGGGTTTTAGTAGAAATAAAAAATACGGGTTTTTCTATAGAAATAAAAAATACGGGTTATTTTAGAGAAATAAAAAATATGGGGTTTTAATACAAATAAAAAATATGGGGTTTTGTAGAAATTAAAAAATATGGGTTTTTTATAGAAATAAAAAATACAGGGTTTTTGTAGAAATAAAAAATACGGGTTTTTGTAGAAATAAAAAATATGGGTTTTTGTAGAAATAAAAAATATGGGTTTTTAATAGAAATAAAAATTATGGGGTTTTTAATAAAAATAAAAAATACGGGTTTTTTATAGAAATAAAAAATACGGGGTTTTTTTTTAGAAATAAAAATTATGGGTTTTTTATAGAAATAAAAATTACGAATTTTCTATAGAAATACAAAAATACGGGTTTGTTAATAGAAATAAAAAATATGGGGTTTTTTGTAGAAATAAAAAATATGGGTTTTTATAGAAATAAAAAATATGGGTTTTTTAATAGAAATAAAAAATATGGGTTTTTTTATAGAAATTAAAAAATATGGGGTTTTTTTATAGAAATTAAAAATACGGGTTATTTTAGAGAAATAAAAAATATGGGGTTTTTATAGAAATAAAAAATATGGGGTTTTTGTAGAAATAAAAAATATGGGTTTTTGTAGAAATAAAAAATACGAATTTTCTATGGAAATAAAAAAATACGGGTTTGTTAATAGAAATAAAAAATATGGGGTTTTTATAGAAATAAAAAATATGGGGTTTTTATACAAATAAAAAAATGAGGTTTTTATAGAAATAAAAAATACGACTTTTTTATAGAAATAAAAAATACGGGTTTTTTAATAGAAATAAAAAAATACTGGGTTTTTTGTAGAAATAAAACTACGGGGTTTTTTATAGAAATAAAAAATACGTGTTTTTAATAGAAATAAAAAAATACCATTTTTTAATAGAAATAAAAAATACATTTTTTTAATAGAAATAAAAAATACGGGTTTTTTATACAAATAAAAAATACGGTTTTTCTTTTCTCCCATGCCAGGAGAAGGAGGCATGAAGGTCTTCTCCTCCTCCTCCTCCTCCTCCTCCTTCTCCTCCTCCTTCTCCTTCCTCTTCTCCTTCTCCTCCTCCTCTTCCTTCTCCTTCCCCTTCCTCTTCTCCTCCTCCTTCTCCTCTCCCCTCCACTCCCCTCTCCCTCCCCTCTCCTCTTCCCGCTGGGAATTCCAGCCCAGCCCCTGCTCACGAATCCTCCTCCCTGCCCACTGTCCCACAGCTTCTCTGGGAATTCCAGCCCAGCCCCTCCCCACCCTCCCAGCCAGGAATCCCTTCCCAATCTCCCCCCCAAATCTCCCCTTTCCCACTGGGATCCATTCCCTGGGGCCTGGCATTCCAGGCCCTGAGCCCCAGTCCCTCTCCAGCTCTCCTGGAGCCCCTTCAGCCTCTGGAATGTGCTCCAAGCTCTCCCGGGATCCTTCCCAAATCCAGCCTGGCCATTCCCAGCTCTCCCAGCCTGGAGCCAGAGCCTGCCATTGGATCCAGCCCCAGCCCAGCTCCTCCCTGGGAAGGAGTTCCGGGAACAAGGGGGTTCCCTGGGAATCTCGGCCCTCAGGGCAGGGTCTCCCTTCCCCTTTCCTGCCTTTTCCATCCCCACATTCCAGAAAAATCCCTCTGACTGGATCCTGAGTGTCTTTTATCCCAGAATCCCGGAATGGTTTGGGTGGGAAGGGCCTTTAAATCCCATCCCATTCCATGGGCAGGGACACCTCCCGCTAGCCCAGGTTGCTCCAAGCCCCTCCAACCTGCCCTTGGACACTCCCAGGGATCCAGGGGCAGCCACAGCTTCTCTGGGAATTCCAGCCCAGCCCCTCCCCACCCTCCCAGCCAGGAATCCCTTCCCAATCTCCCCCCCAAATCTCCCCTTTCCCACTGGGATCCATTCCCCGGGTCCTGTCCCTGCATCCCTCGTCCCCAGTCCCTGTCCCGCTGTCCCGGAGCCCCTCCCGGCTCTGGCTCCTCTCACCAGCTCCCGGAGGCAGGAGCGGAGCCTCTCCCTGTCCAGGCGGGTGCGGGACGAGTGCGGCTGCTCCCGGTCAGCCAAGGCCACGAAGCGCCTGGAGGGGGAAAAAACCGGGATGGGATTCCCACGGGAAACCCTCCCCCGGGAGGGATGGAAACGTCCCCTGTCCCCTCCCAGAGCTGCAGCACAACCGGGGGCAAGGGGACAGGGAAGGGGACAGGGAAGGGTGGCTGGGAAAGGTGACAAGGAAGGGACACAGGGAAAGGACACAGGGAAAGGACACGGGGAAGGTGACAGGGAAAGACTCAGGGAAGGGTGACAGGGAAGGGTGACAGGGAAGGGTGACAGGGAAAGGTGACAGGGAAGGGTGACAGGGAAGGGTGACAGGGAAGGGTGACAGGGAAGGGACACAGGGAAAGGACACAGGGAAGGTGACAGGGAAGGTGACAGGGAAAGACTCAGAGAAGGGTGACAGGGAAGGGTGGCTGGGAAGGGTGACAGGAAAGGAACACAGGGAAAGGACACAGGGAAGGGTGACAGGGAAGGTGACAGGGAAGGGACACAGGGAAGGTGACAGAGAAGGGTGACAGGGAAGGGTGACAGGGAAAGGTGACAGGGAAGGGACACAGGGAAAGGACACAGGGAAGGGTGACAGGGAAGGGTGACAGGGAAGGTGACAGGGAAGGTGGCAGGGAAGGTGGCAGGGAAGGGTGACAGGGAAGGTGACAGGGAAGGGTGACAGGGAAGGGTGACAGGGAAGGGTGACAGGGAAGGGTGACAGGGAAGGGTAACAGGGAAGGGTAACAGGGAAGGTGACAGGGAAGGGTGACAGGGAAGGGTGACAGGGAAGGGTGACAGGGAAGGGTGACAGGGAAGGTGACAGGGAAGGGTGACAGGGAAGGTGACAGGGAAGGGTGACAAGGAAGGTGACAGGGAAGAGTGACAGGGAAGAGTGACAGGGAAGAGTGACAGGGAAGGGTGTCCCCTCATCCCAAGGACAGGGCAGGCTGAGCTGACCCTCCTGGGGGTGAGGCCCTGCCCCGTGCCCCCTGTGCCCCCCGTGTCACTCACTGGCAGCCCCCGCTCAGCTCCTCCAGGACCCCTCGGAGCCGCCGCTCCGGGTGCGGCTTCTCCGTCTTGATCATCTCCTGCACGTCGTTGAGTCCTTCCTCCTGCAGAATTCCCAGCGATCGGATCCGGCCCCCGGCTCGGGGCCGTGGGAGAGGCCCCAAACCCCCCGGGAGGGACCCTCTGCCCAGCCCGCCCTGCCCCTGCCCGTGGGGAGCTCTCCCAGGGGCTCCTTGGGAATTAACTGGGGCTGGGAATTGGGAAATGACAGGATTTTGGGGTGGGAAGGGACTTGGAAGATCATTTAATTCCCGCACCCTGCTGTGGGCAGGGACACCTCCTGCTATCCCAGGGAATCCAACCCGGCCTTGGACACTCCCAGGGATCCAGGGGCAGCCACAGCTTCTCTGGGAATTCCAGCCCAGCCCCTCCCCACCCTCCCAGCCAGGAATCCCTTCCCAATCTCCCCCCCAAATCTCCCCTTTCCCACTGGGATCCATTCCCTGGGGCCTGGCATTCCAGGCCCTGAGCCCCAGTCCCTCTCCAGCTCTCCTGGAGCCCCTTCAGGCTCTGGAATGTGCTCCAAGCTCTCCTGGAATCCTTCCCTTCTCCGGGCTGTGCCACATGAGGGGTTCATCCCTCCAGCCCAAGTGACAAAACCTCCCCCTGTCCCCTTTGCTGGGGGCACTGGGCTGTGACGCCCGAGGACTGGGGACACTGGGCTGTGACCCCTGAGGATTGGGGACACCAGATTGTGACCCCCGAGGACTGGGGACACTGGGCTGTGACCCCTGAGGACTGCAGACACTGGGTTGTGACCCACAGGGGCCCCGAGGGTTGGGGACACCAGGCTGTGACCCACAGGGGCCCTGACAACTGGGGATACCGGGCTGTGACCCCTGAGGACTGGGGACACCGGGCTGTGACCCCCAGAGGCCCTGAGGGTTGGGGACACCAGGCTGTGACCCCCAAGGACTGGGGACACCAGGCTGTGACCCACAGGGGCCCCAACAACTGGGGACATGGGGCTGTGACCCTCTGAGGATTGAGGACACTGGGCTGTGACCCCCAAGGACTGGGGACACTGGGCTGTGACCCCTGAGGATTGGGGACACTGGGCTGTGACCCCCAAGGACTGGGGACACTGGACTGTGACACACAGGGGCCCCAACAACTGGGGACATGGGGCTGTGACCCTCCGAGGATTGAGGATACTGGGTTGTGACCCTGAAGGGTTGGGGACACCAGGCTGTGACCCCTGAGGATTGAGGACACTGGGCTGTGACCCCCAAGGACTGGGGACACCAGGCTGTGACCCCCAGAGGCCCCGATGACCTCCTGGGATTGTCCCCTGGGGCTGGAAAACCCCTCGTTCCCATCCCAGCTCTCCTGCCCATGCCTGTCCCCGCTGAGTGACCAGGGGGTGGCACAGGGCACAACCTGGGCTGCCTGTGCCACCCCCATGCCCCGGATGTACCCCCCAACCCTGCGCCCCCCGCACTGACCAGCTTGTCTGCGATCTTGTCCATGATGTTGGAGTTGTAGAGGCGGCGCCGCTGGTCCTGCCACCAGCTCCTGATGTACACGCAGGGCTTGCGCTCCAGGTAGGGCAGGTGGAAGTAGTTCCTGCGGGAGGAGAGGGGAGATGGGGGGGGAATCACAGCCTGAAAAACCTGCGGGTTACAGCCTGAAAAACCTGCAGGTTACAGCCTCAAAACCTGTGGGTTACAGCCTGAAAATCTGTGGGTTACAGCCTCAAAACCTGCGGGTTACAGCCTCAAAACCTGTGAGTTGCAGCCTAACAAACTTGTGGGTTACAGCCTGAAAAACCTGCAGGTTACAGCCTCAAAAACCTGCGGGTTACAGCCTGAAAATCTGTGGGTTACAGCCTGAAAACCTGTGGGTTACAGCCTCAAAACCTGCAGGTTACAGCCTGAAAACCTGTGAGTTACAGCCTCAAAACCTGTGAGTTGCAGCCTAACAATCCTGTGGGTTACAGCCTGAAAAACCTGGGGGTTACAGCCTCAAAACCTGTGGGTTACAGCCTGAAAATCTGTGGGTTACAGCCTGAAAAACCTGGGGGTTACAGCCTGAAAATCTGTGGGTTACAGCCTCAAAACCTGTGAGTTGCAGCCTAACAAACCTGTGGGTTACAGCCTGAAAAACCTGTGGGTTACAGTCTGAAAAACCTGCAGGTTACAGCCTCAAAACCTGCGGGTTACAGCCTGAAAAATCCGTGGGTTAGAGCCCAACAAACCTGCGGGTTACAGCCTGAAAACCTGTGGGTTACAGCCTGAAAACCTGTGGGTTACAGCCTGAAAACCTGTGAGTTACAGCCTCAAAACCTGTGAGTTGCAGCCTAACAATCCTGTGGGTTACAGCCTGAAAAACCTGCAGGTTACAGCCTCAAAACCTGGGGGTTACAGCCTGAAAATCTGTGGGTTACAGCCTGAAAAACCTGCAGGTTACAGCCTCAAAACCTGGGGGTTACAGCCTGAAAATCTGTGGGTTACAGCCTGAAAAACCTGCAGGTTACAGCCTCAAAAACCTGCGGGTTACAGCCTCAAAACCTGTGAGTTGCAGCCTAACAAACTTGTGGGTTACAGCCTGAAAAACCTGTGGGTTACAGCCTGAAAAACCTGCGAGTTACAGCCTGAAAATCTGTGGGTTACAGTCTCAAAAACCTGCAGGTTACAGCCTCAAAAACCTGCAGGTTACAGTCTAACAAACCTGTGGGTTACAGCCTGAAAATCTGTGGGTTACAGCCTGAAAATCTGTGGGTTACATCCTCAAAACCTGGGGGTTACAGCCTCAAAACCTGCAGGTTACAGCCTCAAAACCTGCGGAAAAAGGTCCCTCCTGATCCCTCTTTTCTCTGGGATGAGCCCCCCCAGCTCCCTGAGACATTCCTGCTGCTCCAGCCCCTTCCCAGCTCCCTTATTCCCGGTTCTCCAGCCCCTTCCCAGCTCCCTCAGCCATTCCTGCTGCTCCAGCCCCTTCCCAGCTCCCTTATTCCCTGTTCTCCAACCCCTTCCCAGTTCCCTCAGCCATTCCAGGTTCTCCAGCCCCTTCCCAGCTCCCTCAGCCATTCCTGCTCCTCCAGCCCCTTCCCAGCTCCCTGAGATATTCCTGCTGCTCCAGCCCCTTCCCAGCTCCCTGAGACATTCCTGCTGCTCCAGCCCCTTCCCAGCTCCCTTATTCCCTGTTCTCCAGCCCCTTCCCAGCTCCTCTGCCATGGGGGGAGATCTCTGAAGGGACCCCAGAGCCCGGAGTTGGGGGGCCCACCCTGGTGGGGATGAAGGACGTTCCTGTGCAGGGTATCCCGGGAGGAGAATTCCCTCTTTCTCCAATGCCCCGGGAATGCTCGGGGGGATTCACGGACCTGTCAGTGACCAGGGGCTTCATGGGTGGGGAGGAGGAGACCGAGACCAGCTCTCCGTCCTCATCCCCCTCCTCCTCGCTGGAATTCTGCAGCAGCTCCGACTCCTCCTCGTCCCCTCCCTCCCTCCTCCTCCTCCGCACGGGCTTGTCCACTCCGTCCACCTGGTTGCCATAGTTACCTCAAGGGGAAAAACAGCACAAAAAGTGGAATAAATTCACAGGGTGGTGACTCCAGCCCCGCCCGGCTTCTGGGATCTGATTCAGCCTGGGACAAGTTGTTTTAATTCCGTTTGGGAGAAGTTTTAACTCAGTCTGGGAGAAGTTTGAATTCAGTCTGGGACAAGTTTCAATTCAGTCTGGGAGAAGGTTTAACTCAGTCTGGGACAAGAAGTTTTAAATCAGTTTGGGACAAGTTTGAATTCAGTTTGGGACAAGTTTGAACTCAGTCTGGGACAAGTTTTAACTCAGTCTGGGACAAGTTTTAACTCAGTCTGGGACAAGTTTGAACTCAGTCTGGGACAAGTTTTAACTCAGTCTGGGACAAGAAGTTTGAATTCAGTCTGGGACAAGTTTCAATTCAGTCTGGGACAAGTTTCAATTCAGTCTGGGAGAAGAAGTTTTAATTCAGTCTGGGAGAAGAAGTTTTAATTCAGTTTGGGACAAGTTTTAATTCAGTTTAGGAAAAGTTTTAGTTCCATTTGGGACAAGTTTTAATTCCTTTTGGGACAAGTTTGAATTCCTTTTGGGACAAGTTTGAATTCAGTTTGGGACAAGTTTGAATTCAGTTTGGGACAAGTTTGAATTCAGTTTGGGACAAGTTTTAATTCCTTTTGGGACAAGTTCTAATTCCTTTTGGGACAAGTTAGAATTCAGTTTGGGACAAGTTTGAATTTAGTCTGGGACAAGTTTGAATTCAGTTTGGGACAAGTTTTAATTCAGTCTGGGACAAGTTTGAATTCAGTTTGGGACAAGTTTGAATTCCTTTTGGGACAAGTTTGAATTCAGTCAGTCTGGGTCCCCCCTGTCCATCCCCTGCTCCCCAAACCCAGAGCCCCGCGCGGGCAGCCGTGGAAAACTGGGAAGAACATCCTTGGATCCCGACCTCCCCACCAGCCAGGCTTTGGATCAACCCTCCCCCCGGAGCCCCCGGCCCACCTATGGTGACCTCGAAGCTGATGGGCTTGTCCCCCACCCTCCTGTCGATCATGGTGGCCTCCAGGAAGGCCCCGAAGAGGAAGAATTCCTCCATCTTCCCGGTGCAGTTCTGCGGGAGGGAGAAGCCACGGGGATCAGGGGCGGGTGGGGGGACAGGGGGGCACCCCCGGCACCCCTGGGCACCCTCGGGGGGAGGTGCCACTCCCAGAATCCCAAGGGTTTCCTCTCCCGCCTCTCGGCTCGTTCCAGGGGGTTTAATTAAGGATTTCATTGGAATGCCTTCTGATTAAAAGACACCTCCCACTATCCCCGGGCACTTGGACAATCCCAGGGATCCAGGGGCAGCCACAGCTTTTCTGGGAAAGCTGTGCCGGGGCCAGGGAAACGATCCCATTACTTCTGTCCAGAGTTCCTACTCAAATATTCCTTCTGCCAGAATTCCTAAGGAACCTGAGCACTGGAATGAGCCCAGAACCCACAATGGGATGGCTCGTTGTCCCTGCCCATCTCCCAACACCTCAGAGCTCAGGAGATCACAGAAACCATGGAATGCTTTGGGTTGGAAGGCATCTTAAGGCTCATCCCACCCCAAACCCTGCAGGGACACCTCCCACTATCCCAGGTTGCTCCAACATGGCCTTGGACACTCCCAGGGATCCAGAAGCTTCCTGGGAAAGCTGTGCCAGGGCCAGGGAAACGATCCCACTCCAACACTCCTTCTGCCCAGCATTCCTAAGGAACCTGAGCACTGGAATGAGCCCAGAACCCACAATGGGATGGCTCGTTGTCCCTGCCCATCTCCCAACACCTCAAAAAGCTCAGGAGATCACAGAAACCATGGAATGGTTTGGGTTGGAAGGCACCTTAAATCCCATCCCATTCCAAACCCTGCAGGGACACCTCCCACTATCCTCAGGCACTTGGACACTCCCAGGGATCCAGGGGCAGCCACAGCTTCCCTGGGAATTCTGTACCAGGGCCAGAAAAACCATCCTATTCCTTCTGTCCAGAGTTCCTACTCAAATATTCCTTCTGCCCAGAATTCCTAAGGAACCTGAGCACTGGAATGAGCCCAGAACCCACAATGGGATGGCTCGTTGTCCCTGCCCATCTCCCAATACCTCAAAAAGCTCAGGAGATCACAGAAACCATGGAATGGTTTGGGTTGGAAGGCACCTTAAATCCCATCCCATTCCAAACCCTGCAGGGACACCTCCCACTATCCTCAGGCACTTGGACACTCCCAGGGATCCAGGGGCAGCCACAGCTTCCCTGGGAATTCTGTACCAGGGCCAGAAAAACCATCCTATTCCTTCTGTCCAGAGTTCCTACTCAAATATTCCTTCTGCCCAGAATTCCTAAGGAACCTGAGCACTGGAATGAGCCCAGAACCCACAATGGGATGGCTCGTTGTCCCTGTCCATCTCCCAACACCTCAGAACTAAGGAGATCACAGAAACCATGGAACGGTTTGGGTTGGAAGGCTCCAACGCAGCTGTGAACACTTCCAGGGATCCAAGAGCTTCCTGGGAAAGCTGTGCCAGGGCCAGAGAAACGATCCCACTCCAACATTCCTTCTGCCAGCATTCCTAAGGAACCTGAGCACTGGAATGAGCCCAGAACCCACAATGGGATGGCTCGTTGTCTCTGCCCATCTCCCAACACCTCAGAGCTCAGGAGACCACAGAAACCATGGAATGCTTTGGGTCGGAAGGCACCTTAAATCCCACCCCACTCCAACCCCTGCAGGGACAAACGAGGCCAAAGACAACCCCCCGAGCCCCCCGAGCCCCAAACTCCCCCCGGGGCAGGACTGACCTCGGCCACGGCCGTGGCCTGTTCCACCTGCACCTCGGTGGAGCCGTTGACCTCGGGGTTGGTGGTGTCCAGGATCTCCACGGCGAGGCCCAGCAGCAGCCGGGCGCGGAAGGAGACGCCTTCCCCCAGCCCCTCGTTGAGCTCCTGGTGCTCGTCCATCAGGGTGTAGTTGCGGGTGGAGCCGTACATGTTCACCCAGGCGGGGCCGAAGGTGGGCAGGAAGCCTGCGGGCGCACGGAATGGGCACGGTGATGCCTCAAGGCCCTTTTCAGCTTTTTTATGATTTTCGTGATTTTTATAAGCTTTATATGTAGTTATAGCAGAGGTAGATTTTAGAAGGAGCTGTGTTATATTCCTCGCCCTTCAGCACAAGTAGTTTACACCTTCCTCAACCCTCTTACCCCCTTTCCGTGTTCCCCAAATCAATCCTACCCCTGAATTCCAGCAGAAAATGCTTAGTTTTTTGTCAAGGCAGGGCCTCTTCTGGGGACATCTAACCCTGAACCACAAGAGAACAGCCAAGAACTGGGTGACCGTGTGCTCTCTGTGCTCTGAAGAAGATGAAGATGATGAAGAAAAGCCCCCCAGACCCAATTCCCAGGGGATGGGCCAGGGGGGTGGACCAGGGCAAGAGCTACGGGATGGACAAAACTTGGGTTGGTTGGGCAGTATTTATAAATTGTAATTTATAAATTTTTGCCCGGGGCACAAATTAAAACCCTTTTCTGGGTGGGAAAAGCCCTCCCAGCCCATGGATCCCCCCCTGTCCCCCATCCCCACCTTGTCCCCAGCCCAGAGCACTGAGTGCCACAGCCAGGCCTTCCTGGGACACCTCCAGGGCTGGGCACTCCAAACCTCCCTGGGCAGCCCCTGCCAGGGCCTGACCACCCTTTCCAGCAGGAAATTCCCCCTCCTGTCCAACCTGAGCCTCCCCTGGCCCAGCTGGAGGCCGTTCCCTCTCCTCCTGTCCCTTGTTCCCTGGGAATTGGGGACCTCCTGAAACTTCCTTCCAGGGAACTGTAGGAGCTGGGACAGTGTCAGGATGGCACAGGATCCTTAGGGATGGTTCAGGTTGGAAAATCCCTCTGGGATCATGGAATCCAACCACCCCCAGCACTGCCCAGGCCACCCCTGACCCGTGTCCCCAAGGGCCACATCCACAGGGATCTGAGATCCCTCCGGGAATGGCGACTCCAGCCCTGCCCTGGGAAGTTCATTCCAGTGTTTAACCACCCTTTCCATGTGGGAATTGTTCCCAATATCCCACCTGCCCCTCCCCTGGCCCAGCTGGAGGCTGTTCCCTCTCCTTCTATCCCTTGTTCCCTGGGAATTGCGGACCCTTCCTGGCTCCCCCCTCCTGGCAGGCAGTTGTGGGGCAGGAAAAGGTTCCCCCCCTGAGCCTCCTGTTTTTCCAGGGAAGTTTTTCAGGGAAATCAGGGATTGGACTGGACAGGGCACAGCCCAAGGACACTCAAGTCTCCCATTGAGTAATTCCCCACTTTGGGCTCCAAGGAAGAAGAACCTGCCATCGGTGCCTTTCCCAACCCAGCTCTGCTCTCCCAGCTCTGCCCCTGGATTTTGGGGTTGGGGTGGGCGGGGGGGACCCTCCAGCGCTCGCCCATCAGTGGCAACTCATTTTTTTTGGAAGGGCCAACTGCTCCTGGGTGTCTTTGCTTCCCGGGATTGCACGGAGGGCTTGGGACCGGGTGGGACAGGGCCAGGTTTTCCTGAGGTCCAGCGAGCCCAGGAGACCCTTCCAGTGCCCCAGAGCCCCTCTGGGTGGGCACCAGCCGTGCCCAGGGGTGGGGAAGGAGCCCGGGGTATTTTGGGAACTCTGCCAAAGGGAAGGAGGCCCCCCAGTGTCCCCCCCCCTCCAGCTTTACCCTTGTCCCCCTCGTTGGAGATCTTCCTCAGGTCGATGAAGTGGGTCCCGATGGCCACGTCGTTGACCTTGTCCGAGTCCCGGATCTGGACCTTGATCCTCTTGCACAGGGGGGGGAACATCTCGGTGAACACGATCTGCTCGTTCCACAGGGGCTCGTAGCTGCTCTTCTGGATGGAGGTCTTGCCCTGGCAGCGGGAGGACACGGATCCCAGGGCAGGGTTGGGTGTGCCAGGCCACCCCTCGACACCCGGGATGCCAATGCCACCCGGGAGAGACAGTGCTGCCCTGGGAGCTGCAAACCCACCCCAGAGAGGGGAAATGGGAAAACCAGGGGACACCACACACATCTCAGCATCTCCAGGACAACCGGGGCACACCACACACATCCCAACACCTCCAGGATAACAAAGTGACACCACACACATCCCAACATCTCCAGGACAACCCAGGGGACACCACACACATCCCAACATTTCCAGGCAAACCAGGGGACACCACACACATCCCAACATCTCCAGGAAAACCCAGGGGACACCAGGGGACACCACACACATCCCAGAATCTCCAGGACAACCAGGGCACACCACACACATCCCAACATCTCCAGGACAACCCAGGGCACACCACACACATCCCAACATCTCCAGGCAAAACAGGGGACATCACACACATCCCAATATTTCCAGGACAACGAAATGACACCACACACATCCCAACATCTCCAGGACAACCAGGGCACACCACACACATCCCAACATCTCCAGGGAAACCAGGGCACACCAGGACACACCACACACATCCCAACATCTCCAGACAAACCAGGGCACACCACACACATCCCAGCATCTCCAGGGAAACCAGGGGACACCACACACATCCCAACATCTCCAGGACAACCAGGGCACACCACACACATCCCAACATCTCCAGGACAACCAGGGGACACCACACACATCCCAACATCTCCAGGATAACAAAGTGACACCACACACATCCCAACATCTCCAGGACAACCAGGGGACACCACACACATCCCAACATCTCCAGGACAACCAGGGGACACCACACACATCCCAACATCCCCAGAACAACCAAGGATAATAAAATGACATCACACACATCCCAACATCTCCAGGACAACCAGGGCACACCACACACATCCCAACATCTCCAGGACAACCAGGGCACACCACACACATCCCAACATTTCCAGGCAAACCAGGGGACACCACACACATCCCAACATCTCCAGGACAACCAGGGGACACCACACACATCCCAACATCTCCAGGACAACCAGGGGACACCACACACATCCCAACATCTCCAGGATAACAAAGTGACACCACACCCATCCCAACATCTCCAGGACAACCAAGGATATTAAAATGACACCACACACATCCCAACATCTCCAGGACAACCAGGGGACACCACACACATCCCAACATCTCCAGGACAATCCAGAATAATAAAATGACACCACACACACCCCAGCATCCCCAGAACAACCCAGTCCCCCCGTACACTGCCCGTCCCGCCCATGTCCCCTCCCTGTGTCCCCTCCCCGTGTCCGCCTCCCTGTGTCCCCTCCCTGTGTCCCCTCCCTGTGTCCCCTCCCCGTGTCCCCTCCCCGTGTCCCCTCCCCGTGCCCCCTCCCCGTCCCCCCCGTCTCACCTTCTGCCCCGCAAACACCACCTGCACGTAGGGGTCCACCAGGTCCTTGTTCTCCCCGATGAGGGCCTTCTTGACGTTGGCCATGATGCTGGTGTTCATCCTGGGCAGCCCCTCGGCCCGGTACACCTTGACGTAGAAGCGTGCCCACTGCCGCTCCGGGGGCACCCCGTCCGGGAGCAGCAGGTTCCTGGGAATGCCGGAGGGATGGGATTGGGAAAACGCCCCGCTGGGGGCTCCCCACCCCCCGTGGGTTTGTCACAGGGGAGAGGGGTAAAAAAGGTTGGATTGGGCGACCCTGGAGGGCTCCTCCGACCTTTGGGGTTCCATAAAAGACCCGCCGGGGGGAGGCCGCCCCACTCCCCGTGCACCAATCCCATGGGAATGGGGCGAGCGGGATGTTGGGAGAGTCTCCTTCTCTTTGTCGGGGTCCAGGGGGATTTTTTGGGGGGAAGGAACAAACTCCACCGGTTTGGTTTTGTGGCACAGGTGGTTTTTCCTCCTCTGGGGGAAGAAAAGGGCCCGGGGGGAAGGCTGGGAGCCAGAGTTTTTCCAGAGGAATCGCTGGAGCTGCCCCTGGCTGGTGGGAGGTGCCCTTTGGGGCCGGATGAGCTTTAAGATCCCTTCCCACATTCTTTCATTCCGTGAAAAAGTGGGATAACGCCACCACCAGAGCATGGAATGATGGCCCCAAATAGCCCAGGGGGTGCCCAGAATAGCCCAGGGGGTGCTCAAAATAGTCCAGTGGGTGCCCCAAATAGTGCAAGGGGTGCCCAAAATAGTGCAGGGGGTGCCCCAAATAGCCCAGGGGGTGCCCAAAACAGTGCAGGGGGTGCCCAAAATAGTGCAGAAGGTGCCCAGAATAGTCCAGGGGGTGCCCCCTATAGCCCAGGGGGTGCCCAGAATAGCCCAGGGGGTGCCCAGAATAGCCCAGGAGGTGCCCCAAAATAGTACAGGGGGTGCCCCAAATAGTGCAAGGGGTGCCCCAAATAGCCCAGGGGGTGCTCAAAATAGCCCAGGGGGTGCCCAGAATAGTCCAGGGGGTGCCCAAAATAGCCCAGGGGGTGCCCAAAATAGTGCAGGGGGTGCCCAGAATAGCCCAGGGGGTGCCCAGAATAGCCCAGGGGGTGCCCCAAATAGCCCAGGGGATGCCCAGAATAGTCCAGGGGGTGCCCCAAATAGTGCAAGGGGTGCCCAAAATAGTGCAGGGGGTGCCCCAAATAGCCCAGGGGGTGCCCAGAATAGCCCAGGGGGTGCCCAGAATAGCCCAGGGGGTGCCCCAAATAGCTCAGGGGGTGCTCAAAATAGTGCAGGGGGTGCCCCAAATAGTCCAGGGAGTGCCCCAAATAGCCCAGGGGGTGCCCAGAATAGCCCAGGGGGTGCCCCAAATAGCCCAGGATGTGCCTCGATCCCCCTCAGGAAGTCAGGAGAGCTGGGCTGGTATTTTTTGCTCCTGGTCTGGGATTCTGATTATTAACGGTTGGACGGGACCTTGGAGGTCATTCCCAACCTGAGCAATTCCAGGATTCCATGTGGGGAGAGGCTGAGGGGCAGAGTGGAAACTTAATGGCCCTGGAGTGTTCTGGGGCTGGAATCGGCTCTGGAAGTCTCCTGATGGGTTTTTTATCAGGACTTTGGGGTTTGTTTTTTCCTGGGGTTTGGTTCCACCCTTTGGGGAGCTCTGGGAAGTTGAAGGGCCTGAGGGAAAACCTCATCCAGCCCTCCCTCTGCTTTTCCGGCGGGTGATCAGACCCTGTCCCATCCCATCCCATCCCATCCCATCCCACCCTACCCCATCCCAATCCCATCCCATCCCAAACCACCTTCCCACCCAAGGACCTGCGCCAGGACCTGTGTCCTGCCCCATTCTGACTGACAGGAGGGACAAGACTGTGCCTGCTGTGCCTGTCCCCACACCAGGATCTGTGTCCTGCCCAGTTCTGACTGTCAGGAGGGACAGTGTCACCAGGACCTGCACCAGGACCTGTGTCCTGCCCCATTCTGACTGACAGGAGGGACAGGGCTGTGCCTGCTGTCACTGGGACCAACACCAGGAGCTGTGTCCTGCCCAGTTCTGACTGTCAGGAGAGACAGGTTTGTGCCTGCTGTCACCAGGACCAGCACCAGGACCTGTGTCCCCCCAGTTCTGACTCACAGGAGGGACAGTGTCACCAGGACCTGCACCAGGAGCTGTGTCCTGCCCCGTTCTGACTGACAGGAGGGACAGGGCTGTGCCTGCTGTCACTGTCCCCACACCAGGACCTGTGTCCTGCCCCATTCTGACTGTCAGGAGAGACAGGGCTGTGCCTGCTGTCACTGGGACCAGCACCTGGCCCCCATGTCCTGCCCCTGGAGGCACCAGGGGTGGCTCGGCCCCAATCCCAGGGGGGAAGGATCAGGAAAATCCGCCCCCAGGGGGGTCTGGGCGGCCCCCGGAGCCTCCTCACCCCTCGATGTCGTCCTCGTCCGTCTCGTTGGCCTTGTGGGGGGTCTTGATGTTGTCCCCCTTGCCCACCACGGCGATGTCACACTTGAGGTAGCCCTTGAGCCCCGCCGTGAGGTCCTCGGGGTCCGACAGGATGGCCCACTTGTGGTAGAACTGGTGCTCTGCAGGAGGGGGCGAGAGGGGACACGGGGGTGAGAGGGGACACGGGGGTGAGAGGGGACATTGGGGGGGAGAGGGGACACGGGGGGTGAGAGGGGACACTGGGGACGGGAAGGGACACTGGGGGTGAGAGGGGACACTGGGGATGAGAGGGGACACTGAGGATGAGAGGGGACACTGGGGATGAGAGGGGACATTAGGGATGAGAAGGTACACACGGGGGTGAGAGGGGACATTAGGGATGAGAAGGTACACTGGGGGTGAGAGGGGAACACTGGAGGTGAGAGGGGACGCTGGAGATGAGAGGGGACACTGGGGACAAAGGGGACACTGGGGACGGGAAGGGACACGGGGGGTGAGAGGGGACACTGGGGGTGAGAGGGGACACTGGGGGTGAGAGGGGACACTGGGGACAAAAGGGGACATTGGGGGTGAGAGGAGACACTGGGGGTGAGAGGGGAACACTGGGACAAAAGGGGACACTGGGGACAAAGGGGGACACTGGGGGTGAGAGGGGACACTGGGGGTGAGAGGGGACACTGGGGACAAAAGGGGACATTGGGGACAAAGGGGACACTGGGGATGAGAGGGGACACTGGGGGTGAGAGGGGACACTGGGGGTGAGAGGGGATACTGGGGGTGAGAGGGGACATTGGGGGTGAGAGGGGACACTGGGGATGAGAGGGGACACTGGGGGTGAGAGGGGACACTGGAGATGAGAGGGGACACTGGGGACAAAGGGGACACTGGGGACGGGAAGGGACACGGGGGGTGAGAGGGGACACTGGGGGTGAGAGGGGATATTGGGGGTGAGAGGGGACACTGGGGGTGAGAGGGGACACTGGGGGTGAGAGGGGATATTGGGGGTGAGAGGGGACACTGGGGACAAAAGGGGACACTGGGGACAGGAGGGGACACTGGGGATGAGAGGGACACTGGGGACAAAAGGGACACTGGGGACAAAGGGGGCCACTGGGGGTGAGAGGGAACACTGGGGACAAAAGGGACACTGGGGACAAAAGGGACACTGGGGACAGGAAGGGGACACTGGGGACAAAAGGGACACTGGGGACAGGAAGGGGACACTGGGGACAGGAAGGGGACACTGGGGATGAGATGGGACACCGGGGATAAAAAGGGACAGTGGGGACAAAAGGGGACACTGGGGACAAACCAGAGGGGAGGAGAATCCCCATCCCTGGAGGGGCTGAACATCCCCGTGGGTGTGACACCCAGGTATGGTATCCAGGTGTGGCACCCAGGTGTGGTATCCAGGTGTGGCACCCAGGTGTGGTATCCAGGTGTGACACCCAGGTGTGGTATCCAGGTGTGGCACCCAGGTGTGGCACTGGGGGGTGGCACCCGGGGACATGGGGCAGGGGTGGCCTGGGCAGCACTGGGGGTGGTTGGGACTCGGTGCCCAACAGCTCTGATCGACCCCTGTCCCTTCTCCACGTGCTCCAGAACCTTCTTCCCACCCTGGAGGCACCTCGGGCTCTGCTGGGAGAGCTGGGAATGGCCAGGCTGGATTTGGGAAGGATCCCGGGAGAGCTTGGAGCACATTCCAGAGGCTGAAGGGGCTCCAGGAGAGCTGGAGAGGGACTGGGGATCAGGGCCTGGAATGCCAGGCCCCAGGGAATGGATCCCAGTGGGAAAGGGGAGATTTGGGGGGGAGATTGGGAAGGGATTCCTGGCTGGGAGGGTGGGGAGGGGCTGGGCTGGAATTCCCAGAGAAGCTGTGGCTGCCCCTGGATCCCTGGGAGTGTCCAAGGCCGGGTTGGATTCCCTGGGATGGCGGGAGGTGTCCCTGAACATGGAATGGGATGATCCTTAAAATCCCTTCCCACCCAAACCATTCCAGGATTCTACGATAAAGGATCCATTCAGAGGGGTTTTTATGGAATGTGGGGATGGAAAAGGCAGGAAAGGGGAAGGGAGACCCTGCCCTGAGTGCCGAGATTCCCAGGGAACCCCCTTGTTCCCAGAACTCCTTCCCAGGGAGGAGCTGGGCTGGGGCTGGATCCAATGGCAGGCTCTGGCTCCAGGCTGGGAGAGCTGGGAATGGCCAGGCTGGATTTGGGAAGGATCCCGGGAGAGCTTGGAGCACATTCCAGAGCCTAAAGAGCTTTCCAAGGAAAGCAGCCCCTCCCTGGCTCTTCCCCTGCAGGGACGTTCCCCACGGATCCCACAGGACCAATCCCAGCAGCATTCCCGAATTCCCTACCGGGCTGGGAATAAACAGTCCCCACGTCCATCTTGAAGGAGCCCACGAGGGTCCCGCTGCGCAGGAGGTTCTTCGAGTGGATCACCTGGAATTCCAGACGGGAAAACCGGTCGGGGTCCCGTTCCCGCGCCCCGGGAGCCACGAGGATCCTTCCAGAGGCGTTTGGGGTGGGATGGGAAAGGAGCTGATCCCTTTTCCCGGGCCTGCATGGGACTCCAAGGACACCCGGAGGGGGTGGCAGCCAGGATTTGAGGGAAGGAGCTGGATGGATCCAGGATTTGAGGGAAGGGGCTGGATGGATCCAGGATTTGAGGGAAGGAGCTGGATGGATCCAGGATTTGAGGGAATTCAGGAGCTGGATGGATCCAGGATTTGAGGGAATTCAGGAGCTGGATGGATCCAGGATTGGAGGGAAGGGGCTGGATGGATCCAGGATTTGAGGAAGGAGCTGGATGGATCCAGGATTGAGGGAATTCAGGAGCTGGATGGATCCAGGATTTGAGGGAATTCAGGGGCTGGATGGATCCAGGATTTGAGGGAATTCAGGAGCTGGATGGATCCAGGATTGGAGGGAAGGGCCTGGATGGATCCAGGATTTGAGGGATTTGAGGGAAAGGGCTGGATGGATCCAGGACTTGAAGGAAGGGCTGGATGGATCCAGGATTTGAGGGAATTCAGGAGCTGGATGGATCCAGGATTTGAGGGAATTCAGGGGCTGGATGGATCCAGGATTTGAGGGAATTCAGGAGTTGGATGGATCCAGGATTTGAGGGAATTCAGGAGCTGGATGGATCCAGGATTGAGGGAATTCAGGGGCTGGATGGATCCAGGATTTGAGGGAAATCAGGAGGTGGATGGATCCAGGATTTGAGGGAAATTAGGAGCTGGATGGATCCAGGATTTGAGGGAATTCAGGGGCTGGATGGATCCAGGATTTGAGGGAATTCAGGAGCTGGATGGATCCAGGATTTGAGGGAATTCAGGAGCTGGATGGATCCAGGATTTGAGGGAATTCAGGAGCTGGATGGATCCAGGATTGGAGGGAAGGGGCTGGATGGATCCAGGATTTGAGGAAGGAGCTGGATGGATCCAGGATTGAGGGAATTCTGGAGCTGGATGGATCCAGGATTTGAGGGAATTCAGGGGCTGGATGGATCCAGGATTTGAGGGAATTCAGGAGCTGGATGGATCCAGGATTGGAGGGAAGGGCCTGGATGGATCCAGGATTTGAGGGATTTGAGGGAAAGGGCTGGATGGATCCAGGACTTGAAGGAAGGGCTGGATGGATCCAGGATTTGAGGGAATTCAGGAGCTGGATGGATCCAGGACTTGAAGGAAGGGCTGGATGGATCCAGGATTTGAGGGAATTCAGGAGCTGGATGGATCCAGGATTGGAGGGAATTCAGGAGCTGGATGGATCCAGGATTTGAGGAAAGGCGTTGGATGGATCCAGGATTTGAGGGAATTCAGGGGGTTGGATGGATCCAGGATTTGAGGGAATGCAGGAGCTGGATGGATCCAGGATTGAGGGAATTCAGGGGCTGGATGGATCCAGGATTTGAGGGAAATCAGGAGGTGGATGGATCCAGGATTTGAGGGAAATTAGGAGCTGGATGGATCCAGGATTTGAGGGAATTCAGGAGCTGGATGGATCCAGGATTTGAGGGAATTCAGGAGCTGGATGGATCCAGGATTGGAGGGAAGGGGCTGGATGGATCCAGGATTTGAGGAAGGAGCTGGATGGATCCAGGATTGAGGGAATTCAGGAGCTGGATGGATCCAGGATTTGAGGGAATTCAGGGGCTGGATGGATCCAGGATTTGAGGGAATTCAGGAGCTGGATGGATCCAGGATTGGAGGGAAGGGCCTGGATGGATCCAGGATTTGAGGGATTTGAGGGAAAGGGCTGGATGGATCCAGGACTTGAAGGAAGGGCTGGATGGATCCAGGATTTGAGGGAATTCAGGAGCTGGATGGATCCAGGATTTGAGGGAATTCAGGGGCTGGATGGATCCAGGATTTGAGGGAATTCAGGAGTTGGATGGATCCAGGATTTGAGGGAATTCAGGAGCTGGATGGATCCAGGATTGAGGGAATTCAGGGGCTGGATGGATCCAGGATTTGAGGGAAATCAGGAGGTGGATGGATCCAGGATTTGAGGGAAATTAGGAGCTGGATGGATCCAGGATTTGAGGGAATTCAGGGGCTGGATGGATCCAGGATTTGAGGGAATTCAGGAGCTGGATGGATCCAGGATTTGAGGGAATTCAGGAGCTGGATGGATCCAGGATTTGAGGGAATTCAGGAGCTGGATGGATCCAGGATTGGAGGGAAGGGGCTGGATGGATCCAGGATTTGAGGAAGGAGCTGGATGGATCCAGGATTGAGGGAATTCTGGAGCTGGATGGATCCAGGATTTGAGGGAATTCAGGGGCTGGATGGATCCAGGATTTGAGGGAATTCAGGAGCTGGATGGATCCAGGATTGGAGGGAAGGGCCTGGATGGATCCAGGATTTGAGGGATTTGAGGGAAAGGGCTGGATGGATCCAGGACTTGAAGGAAGGGCTGGATGGATCCAGGATTTGAGGGAATTCAGGAGCTGGATGGATCCAGGATTGGAGGGAATTCAGGAGCTGGATGGATCCAGGATTTGAGGAAAGGCGTTGGATGGATCCAGGATTTGAGGGAATTCAGGGGGTTGGATGGATCCAGGATTTGAGGGAATGCAGGAGCTGGATGGATCCAGGATTGAGGGAATTCAGGGGCTGGATGGATCCAGGATTTGAGGGAAATCAGGAGGTGGATGGATCCAGGATTTGAGGGAAATTAGGAGCTGGATGGATCCAGGATTTGAGGGAATTCAGGGGCTGGATTGATCCAGGATTTGAGGGAATTCAGGAGCTGGATGGATCCAGGATTTGAGGGAATTCAGGAGCTGGATGGATCCAGGATTGGAGGGAATTCAGGAGCTGGATGGATCCAGGATTTGAGGGAATTCAGGAGCTGGATGGATCCAGGATTTGAGGGAATTCAGGAGCTGGATGGATCCAGGATTGGAGGGAATTCAGGAGCTGGATGGATCCAGGATTTGAGGGAAGGAGCTGGATGGATCCAGGATTTGAGGGAATTCAGGAGCTGGATGGATCCAGGATTTGAGGGAATTCAGGGGGTTGGATGGATCCAGGATTTGAGGGAATGCAGGAGCTGGATGGATCCAGGATTTGAGGGAATTCAGGAGCTGGATGGATCCAGGATTTGAGGGAATTCAGGAGCTGGATGGATCCAGGATTTGAGGGAATTCAGGGGCTGGATGGATCCAGGATTTGAGGGAATTCAGGAGCTGGATGGATCCAGGATTTGAGGGAAATCAGGAGGTGGATGGATCCAGGATTTGAGGGAATTCAGGGGCTGGATGGATCCAGGATTTGAGGGAAGGGGCTGGATGGATCCAGGATTTGAGGGAATTCAGGGGCTGGATGGATCCAGGATTTGAGGGAATTCAGGGGCTGGATGGATCCAGGATTTGAGGGAATTCAGGGGCTGGATGGATCCAGGATTTGAGGGAATTCAGGAGCTGGATGGATCCAGGATTTGAGGGAAGGGTCTCTGTGGATCCAGGATTTGAGGGAATTCAGGGGCTGGATGGATCCAGGATTTGAGGGAATTAAGGAGCTGGATGGATCCAGGATTTGAGGGAATTCAGGAGCTGGATGGATCCAGGATTTGAGGGAATTCAGGAGCTGGATGGATCCAGGATTTGAGGGAAGGAGCTGGATGGATCCAGGATTTGAGGGAATTCAGGAGCTGGATGGATCCAGGATTTGAGGGAATTCAGGGGGTTGGATGGATCCAGGATTTGAGGGAATGCAGGAGCTGGATGGATCCAGGATTTGAGGGAATTCAGGAGCTGGATGGATCCAGGATTTGAGGGAATTCAGGAGCTGGATGGATCCAGGATTTGAGGGAATTCAGGGGCTGGATGGATCCAGGATTTGAGGGAATTCAGGAGCTGGATGGATCCAGGATTTGAGGGAAATCAGGAGGTGGATGGATCCAGGATTTGAGGGAATTCAGGGGCTGGATGGATCCAGGATTTGAGGGAAGGGGCTGGATGGATCCAGGATTTGAGGGAATTCAGGGGCTGGATGGATCCAGGATTTGAGGGAATTCAGGGGCTGGATGGATCCAGGATTTGAGGGAATTCAGGGGCTGGATGGATCCAGGATTTGAGGGAATTCAGGAGCTGGATGGATCCAGGATTTGAGGGAAGGGTCTCTGTGGATCCAGGATTTGAGGGAATTCAGGGGCTGGATGGATCCAGGATTTGAGGGAATTAAGGAGCTGGATGGATCCAGGATTGAGGGAATTCAGGGGCTGGATGGATCCAGGATTTGAGGGAAGGGGCTGGATGGATCCAGGATTTGAGGGAATTAAGGAGCTGGATGGATCCAGGATTGAGGGAATTCAGGGGCTGGATGGATCCAGGATTTGAGGAAGGAGCTGGATGGATCCAGGATTTGAGGGAATTCAGGGGCTGGATGGATCCAGGATTTGAGGGAATTGAGGAGCTGGATGGATCCAGGATTGAGGGAATTCAGGGGCTGGATGGATCCAGGATTTGAGGGAAGGGTCTCTGTGGATCCAGGATTTGAGGGAATTCAGGGTCTCTGTGGATCCAGGATTTGAGGGAATTCAGGGGCTGGATGGATCCAGGATTTGAGGGAATTCAGGAGCTGGATGGATCCAGGATTTGCAGGAAGGGTCTCTGTGGATCCAGGATTTGAGGGAATTCAGGACTGGGGGCTCTGCCAGCCGGGGGGGGCTGTGGGAGGGAACCCCTCGGCTCCTGTTGGGAATCTCCCACCCGGGAGCTCAAATCCATCCCAAAAGGGGCTGTTTGCTCCCCAGATCCCAGGGCAAGGCCGAGGGAACGGCCCTCACTCACGGACAGCTTGATGATCTTGTCGAACATGACGTCGGGGGGGACGTGGAAGTCGAAGACAAAGTACTGGAAGGGAAGGAGGAGCCGTCAGGGAGGAGCCGGGGGGGGATCCCTGGGGTCGGAAAACCCCCGGGAGAAGCCGTGACCGCCCCGGAGGAGCCCCTGCAGGACCCAGGACCCACCCCTGGGACCCCAGCGCCGACCTCTGGACCCCGGGGGGGCTGAGGGAAGCACTGAACCCTTGGAAAAGCCAAGGGTGATCCACCCCGGGTGATCCCAGGGGCACTTCCCGCCAACCCCAGAAGGCCAAAAGCTCCAATTCCCGCCCGGATTCCACCCCGTGGTGGGGGTTAAACCCCAAAGCAGCGCCAGGGGATGGGCAGTGCCCCTTCCCCGAGGGCAGAGCAGCCCCGGGAGTGCCCCCCCGGCCCCACCTCGTTGTAGTAGGGGCAGTTGGTGGACTCCTTCATGGACGTGAACTTCTTCTCCTCGCCCACCTCCACGCACACCACGGGGTCCATGTTGAGCCCCACGAGCTGCCGGGCCTCGATGACGGTCACGCTGACCTGGGCACAGGGGGGGGTTTGGGGGGCACCTTCGCCTCCAGGGCCGGGATTCCTCTCCCTGCCCCTCCTTTGGAGGCGTTTTCCCGGCAGGGGCGGCGGATCCGGGGCCTCCCGGGCGCATCCCGGGGGGGTGTGGGATGCCGGAGATCCCGGGAATTCCCTCTTGTTTCGGCCCCAGAGGGGGGGGGCTTCAAGCCAGGTGGGAACCACGTGGGTTTATCCTGGATCAGAGCTCGGCCGGTGGGACCAAACAACGGGATCACAGAATCCCTGGAGAGGGTGGGTTGGGCTGGAAGGGACCCTGAGGGTCACCCAGCTCCCTGCCAGGGGCTGGGACACCTTCCACCATCCCGGGCTGCTCCAAGGAGAACCTGGGAGAGCTTCATTTGGGCTTAATTGGGCTCCACACCACACAGACCACACCCAGCTAATAAACTCAATTTTGGGTTTGTCACTCCACCGTCTGAATTCCAGCCCCTGGGAAGTCCCGCCTGGAGAGCGCAGGGTGTGGGAGCCCAGCACGGAGCTGTTCCCTGTGGGAGGGTCCCCCCACGCCCCGGTTGTGACCCCACCTGGTAGTCCATGGGCCTGCCGGCGCTGGGCTCCATCTTGATGTCGGGCTTGGACCTTCGGAGGGGCGGGAGAAACCCTCGGTCAGACCCCGGCGGGATTCAGGGAGCCACGGAATGGTTCGGGTGGGAACGACCGTGTGGTTCCACCTCCCGCCAGCCCAGGCTGCTCCAGCCGGGCCTTGGGCACTCCCAGGGATCCAAGGGTAGCCACAGCTTCCCTGGGAATTCCAGAACAGCCCCTCCCCACCCTCAGAGGGAAGAATTCCCTCCCCCTGTCCCTCTGGCAGTGGGAAGCCATTCCCGGTGCCCTCGCCCCGGGTGTGACACAGAAATCCCAGGGTCACCCCAGGAGCTCCTGCTCTGCTGGAATCCCAGGGACACAAACCCAGGGGGGCTCTGGAACCCCCCGGAATGGGGGTGATCTCTGCAGTAGGTACCCCCCCAAACAACCCACACCCCGCTGGCTCTGGAACCCCCTGGAATGGGGTCGATCTCTGCAGTAGGTCCCCCCAAAACAACTCACACCCCACTGGCTCTGGAACCCCCTGGAATGGGGGTGATCTCTGCAGTAGGTCCCCCCAAAACAACTCACACCCCGCTGGCTCTGGAACCCCATGGAAAGGGGGTGATCTCTGCAGCAGGAACCCCCAAACAACCCACACCCCGCTAGCTCCAGGGGGCAGTGATGTCAGAGATGATGTCAGAGATGATGTCAGAGATGATGTCAGAGATGATGTCAGAGATGATGTCAGGGACCATGTCAGGGATGATGACAGGGATGATGTCAGGGACCATGTCAGGGATGATGTCAGGGATGATGTCAGGGACCATGTCAGGGATGATGTCAGGGATGATGTCAGGGACCATGACAGGGATGATGTCAGGGATGATGTCAGGGACGATGTCAGGGAAGATGTCAGGGATGATGTCAGGGACGATGACAGGGATGATGTCAGGGAAGATGTCAGGGAAGATGTCAGGGATGATGTCAGGGATGATGTCAGGGACGATGTCAGGGATGATGTCAGGGACAATGACAGGGATGATGTCAGAGATGATGTCAGGGAAGATGTCAGGGATGATGTCAGGGATGATGTCAGGGACGATGTCAGGGACGATGACAGGGATGATGTCAGGGACAAGGACAGGGACAAGGACAGGGACAAGGACAATGTCAGGGACAAGGACAGGGACGATGTCAGGGATGAGGACAGGGACAAGGAAAGGGATGATGTTGGGGATGATGTCAGGGACGATGTCAGGGACAAGGACAGGGACAAGGACAGGGAAGATGCCAGGGACGAGGACAATGTCAGGGACAAGGACAGGGACGATGTCAGGGATGATGTCAGGGACAAGGACGGGGACGATGTCAGGGATGAGGACAGGGACAATGACAGGGATGATGTCAAGGACAAGGACAGGGACGATGTCAGGGATGATGTAAGGGATGACGTCAGGGACAAGGACAATGTCAGGGACAAACGACATCAGGGACGATGTCGGGGACCATGTCGGGGCACACGGCTGGGGGGGCTGTGCCCTCACCTCTTGTTGGACACATTGGTGGTGACAGCGGTGACAGAGGCCAGCGAGACCGTGTCCGGCTCCGGCCCCATCCCGCCCCTCAGCGCCCTCCTGTCCAGGTCCTCCGGCTCCAGCACCGCGGGTTCGTCTGCGGGGGACACAAAGGGACTGCGGGGGGACACAAAGGGACAAAGGGACTGCGGGGGGGGGGGACACAAGGGGACAAAGGGACTGCGGGGGGGGGGGGGACACAGAGGGACAAAGGGACTGCGGGGGGACACAGAGGGACAAAGGGACTGCGGGGGGGACATAAAGGGACAAAGGGACGGCCCCGCGGTTCGTTTTCCACCCCGTGAATAATTCAGGAGGCGGACAAAGGGGAATCCAAGCCGGAGGGAGGGGACAGCGGCCACCAGGGCAGGGCAGGGCCAGCCCGAGCCCAGACGGGGCGATTGAGGAGCCCGGGGCTCGAGTGACGCGGTAATTCCACCCGGGAACGATTCCAGGGGAGGCAAAACAAAGGGAAGGAATGATGAGCGCCCCAAACTTCGGGGGTGAAAGAGCCCTCGGGCAAGGGCGGGGGTTCTGTCGCAAAGATAAACAACTGGGGGGGGAAAAAAACGGGGGAAACGGGTCGTTTTCTCCAGGTGGGAAATTGCTGCGGGATGAGGGAAGAGCCCAGAGCCACCGGCACTGGGGCACGAGTCCAGGTTTCCCTTGGAAAAAGTTGTTGAGATGCTCCTTTCCTGGGAAAAAGGGTGTCCCCAGCTCAGCCGGGAGGATTTGGGGATGAACCAGAGCCCCCTCAGCTGGGAAGTGCTGCCTCCAGCTCTGGGACCAGCACGGGCAGGTCATGGAAATACTGGAGAGGGACAAGAGGAGGCCCCGGAGATGCTGCCAGGGCTGGAGCCCCTATGCTCTGGAGCCAGGCTGGGAGAGCTGGGAATGGCCGGGCTGGAGAAGGGAGGGATCCCGGGAGAGCTTGGAGAACATTCCAGAGCCTGAAGGGGCTCCAGGAGAGCTGGAGAGAGACTGGGGATCAGGGCCTGGAATGCCAGGCCCCAGGGAATGGATCCCACTGCCAGAGGGCAGGGAGACATGGGAGATTGGGAAGGGATTCCTGACTGGGAGGGTGGGGAGGGGCTGGAATAGAATTCTCAGAGAAGCTGTGGCTGCCCCTGGATCCCTGGGAGTGGCCAAGGCCGGGTTGGATTCCCTGGGATAGCGGGAGGTGTCCCTGCCCATGGAATGGGATGGGATTTAAAATCCCTCCCAACCCAAACCATTCCGGGATTCTGGGATACTCAGGCTTCAAGTATCCATAAGGGGCAGCTTTCCCTTGGAAAAGCTTCCGTGCCGGATGACTCCAGAGTCACCCACGAGCATTTCCAGGTGGGACAGGGAAGGAATTCCTCTGGGACAGCCCGGACAGACCTGGTCACTCGGGATTAATTGGGGATGGGGCCGATTTGTGGATAAATAAAACACGGGAGGATGGGAAGGGATTCCTGGCTGGGAGGGTGGGGAGGGGCTGGGCTGGAATTCCCAGAGAAGCTGTGGCTGCCCCTGGATCCCTGGGAGTGTCCAAGGCCGGGTTGGATCCCCTGGGATGGTGGGAGGTGTCCCTGCCCGTGGCAGGGGGTGGGATGAGATGGGATTTAAGGTCCCTCCCCACAAATCCCACGCAATCCCACGCCGTGTGATTCCAGGGCCGTACCTTGTTTCCGATGCTCATCCTTGGCCGGGCGCGCCTTGCCGAGCTTCATGGCTGAAAAAACTCCTTTCCCAGCCCTGGATGAAGAGAGCAAATAAAAAAACCAAAAAGAAAACCACCATAAATGAGTGTATTTTAGCATTTTCCAGGCCTCGGGAGCGGGAGCAGGAGGAGCCTCTCCCGGCTCAGCAGCCAGGGAGGAAAGATCAGGAGAAGGAAGGAGCAGGAGCCCGGAGCACAGGGAAACACACGGCCCTGGAGCCCTGCAGCTCGTTTTGAGAATGCCTCAGTTTGGGATAAAACACGAGGCTGGAGCACGGCCTGAGCAGCCAAGGAACCCTCCCCGTGCCCCGTGTCCGACTCTTCCCGGGAGCTGCTCCCGGAGCTGCTCATTCCCCAGGGAAGCGCCTGAAAACCCAACTCCTGAAGATTAAATCACCCTGACGCTTCCCAGACCAGCCTGCCGTGGGAAAATCAGGAAGCTTTAGGGCTGGAGCAGCAGGAAATTTGTACAGATCCCGAAGTTTTCCAGCAGCCAATCCCGGGAAGGTGGTTTATCCCCTCCCAGGGTGGTGAGTGCCGGTACGAGGTCATGGAATTCCAGGAAGGGAACTTAAAGATCATTTAATTCCCACTCCCTGCCATGGGCAGGGACACCTTCCACAATCCCAGGTGGCTCCAACCCGGCCTTGGACACTCCCAGGGATCCAGGAGCAGCCACAGCTTCTCTGGGAATTCTGGCCCAGCCCCTCCCCACCCTCACAGGGAAGAATTCCTTCCCCATCTCCCATCTCTCCCTGGATTCGGGTGGGAGCCGTACCAGGATGGTGGGAAGGAGGAGAGAGGAATTCCCAGCTGCTTTTCCCTTGGAAAGCCCTGCCCTTATCCCAGTGATGATGGAAAATCCCTCCCATTCCCTCAGAAAGCTGCAGGGTCGCTCTCAGGAGGCTCCTTTGAGCAGGAGGGAGCTCATCCCATCCCATCCCATCCCATTCCATGGGCAGGGACACCTCCCGCTATCCCAGGGAATCCAACCCGGCCTTGGACACTCCCAGGGATCCAGGGGCAGCCACAGCTTCTCTGGGAATTCCAGCCCAGCCCCTCCCCACCCTCCCAGCCAGGAATCCCTTCCCAATCTCCCCCCCAAATCTCCCCTTTCCCACTGGGATCCATTCCCTGGGTCCTGCCCCTCTCTTCCAGCCGGGATCTCACCTCCCCAGGGCCGGGAGATCCCGGGCTCAGCTCCAGCCCCGGGAGCAGCAGGATCGGGATGCGCTTCCCACGATCCCGGTGCCGGCACCGACCCCTCCCGGTGCCGCCCGGCTGGGACCGCGGGAGGGGCTTCGACCCTTTTCGGGAGCCAAAGCAGCTCCAGCCTCGTCCTAAAGAACCCCTGGAATTCTGAGCGAGCCGGAGCACGCGGGAAGAAAGTGAAGGAGAGCGGGACAACCCAGAATTCCCGGCGGGAAGGGGCAGGAGGAGGGAGGGAGGAAGGCGCAGGAACCACTTAGAGCCGGGACTAAAGCCAAGCTCAGACCCCCCCGGGCCGCCTCTGGCAGCCGGGATAAAATTTTGGGATGCTCCCAAGGGGCGGTTGGTGGACGGAGAGGAGGAGGAAGGATGAGGGCGGTGTTTCCATGGCTGAGATCCCGCCTGGAAACGCCGCTGAGCCGTCCGCAAACTCATTTACTTAATGAGTTTGTTTAATGAGCGCCCCCCCCCCCCCCCGATCCCGGCTCGGGCTGTGGAAGCGCTCCCAGAGCTGGAGATCCCTTCCAGCCTGGAATATCCAGCAGGCTCGGAGCCAACGCACCTCCAGGGCTGGTTACGTTTTCCCTTCTTTTCCATTAAATTCTTAAAAATGGAGAAGAAATTAAAAAATCAAGCCCGGCAGCCCCCGGAGGTGAAGTTTGCCCGCGGGTGGTCGGGGATAAAACCTGTCCCGGGAATTCCTGAGGCTCCCGGGGAAGGAAAAGCAAAGCGAGGAGCGGCTGGGGATGGAATTTGCAGGAGCCAAATCCTCACAGGGACACCGAGGGGAAGGGTCGGGAATGACGGGGTTGGGAGCGGGAGGAGGGAAGGGGGGAAAGGAAAGAAGGAAGGGGAGGAAAAGGAGGGAAAAGGAAAAAGGGGGAATGAAGAAAATGGTGGAAAATGGGGGGGGAAGGAAAAGAAAAAAGAAAAGAGAAAATGGGGAAAAGAGGAAAAAAGAAGAGAGGAAAAAAGGGGAAAAGAGGAAATGGGGAAAAGAGGAACAAAGGAAAAAGAAAAGAGGAAATGGCAAAAAGAGGAAAAAAAGGAAAAAAGAAGAGAGGAAAAAGGGGAAAAGAGGAAATGGGGAAAAGAGGAAAAAAGGGGGGAAAAGAGAGGAAATGGGGAAAAGAGGAAAAAAGGAAATGGGAAAAAATAGGGAAAAAGAAAACAAGGGAAAAAGAAAATGGGGGAAAAAAAGAAAAAAAAAGAAGAGAAGAAAAAGGAAAAGAGGAAAAAAAGGAAAAATGAAAACGGGAAAAGAAAACAGGGAAAAAGGGGAAAAAGAAGAGAGGGAAAAAGTAAGAAGGAAAAAAGAAAACAGCGGAAAAGAGGAAAAAAGAAAATAGGAAAAAAGAGAATAGGAATAAAAAGGGGAAAAAAGGAAAAACAAAAGAGTAAAAGGAGGGAAAAAAAAGAAAAAATGAAAACGGGAAAAAGAAAAAGGATAATAAAAAAAGAACGAGGAGAAAAGAAGAAAAGAAAAAAGGAAAGAAGAGAGGGGGAAAAAATAAAGAAAATCCACCGAAAAAATACAGGAGGAAAAAAAAACAAAGAGGAAAAATCAAGAAAAGGAAAAAAATAAATAATTAAAAAAAAAAAAAAAACAGGGGAAAAAACGGGGGAAAAAACAGGAGAAAAAAAATACAGGAGGAAAAAACCAAAAAGGAAAAATCAAGAAAAGAAAAAAAAATAATGAAAAAAAAAACCAAACAAACAGGAAAAAAAGTCAGGGAAAAAAAAAAAAACAGGGGAAAAAACGGGGGGGGGGGGAGGAGAAACAAAACTAAAAAGCAAAAACACACACACAAAAAAAGGTGAAAAACCAGAAATAAACGGGGCGGGGCGGGGGGAGGGGAGAGAAAAAAAGAAAAACAGGGGAAAAAAAAGGTAGAGGAGAACTAAATCCCAAAGGAATGGATTCGGCAGGTGCGGAGCAGAGGGAAGAGGCAGAAGGGAAGGAAGGAGCCGTCCCGGAGCTCTGGAGCAGAATCCCAGCGGCTCATCCCGCTCCCAGCCCCTTCCCGATCCCAACCCCCCGGCCCCTTTTCCATATCCCGACCCTCTTCCCATTCCCATTCCCGGCCATACCTGCTCCCCTTCCCATCCCAACCCCATTCCAATTCCCATTCCCATTCCCGGCCGTACCTGCCCCCGCTCCCATCCCGACCCCATTCCCATTCCCATTCCCTTTCCCATTCCCATTCCCGGCCGTACCTGCCCCCGTCGCTCCGGGCCTCGCTGTTCCCGGGAAAAGGGGCTGGAAGGGCTCGGGGAGGAGCGCGGCGGGTTCAGGGGGCAGATCCCATCCCGGGGGGTCCCACCCGAGGGATCCCACCCGAGGGATCCCACCCGAGGGATCCCACCCGCGGGATCCCACCCTCCGCCGCTCCCGCCGGGAATCGGGCGCCGCCGGAGAGCCGACACCGGCCCCGCATGAATATTCCATGAGGAGCCGCGAACCTGAGCTGCCCCCAGAGCCCTCCTGCGCCCGCTCCTGCCTTCCTTCCCTCCTCCCGCATTCCCAAAGATTCCCCCTCCCCCGAGCCCCGGGAGCAGCCGCTGCTCCTTCCCGAGCCCCGCGAGCCGCCGCTCCGGCCCTTCCCGAGGGACGGGAACCGGCCGGGATGGGCGCAGGGAGAGCTCTTCCCGTTTTTCCCGGCTCTGCCCTGTCCCTGAGGACATTTGTCTCCCTTCCCAAGGGACGGGAACCGGCCGGGATGGGGCAGGGAGAGCTCTTCCCGGTTTTCCTGGCTCTGCCCTGTCCCTTTGGGCTCTCTGGGGACATTCCTCTCTCTTCCCGAGGGACGGGAACCAGCCGGGATGGGCGCAGGGAGAGCTCTTCCCGTTTTTCCCGGCTCTTCCCTGTCCTTATTGACTGTTTGAGGACATTCGTCTCCTTTCCCGAGGGATGGGAACCAGCTGGGACGGGCTCAGGGAGAGCTCTTCCCGTTTTTCCCGGCTCTGCCCTCTCCTTACTGACCGGTTTAAGGACGTTTGAATCCTCCCCCCTCCTCATCTCCTCCCCTCACATCATTAATTAGGAGGCCCCATCCCATCCCATCCCATCCCCACCCATCCCCACCCATCCCATCCCCACCCAATTCCCATCCCATCCCATCCCACTTCGGCCACCCGGGCTCCAGGGAAAAAGAAAAAAAGGAAAAGAAAGGTGAAGAAGAAGAAAAAAAAAGAAAAACCATCAAAAACATACAGGGGGGGAAAAAACCAAACAGGAAAAATCAGGAAGATAAAGAAATAATAATAAATAAAATAATAATAGTAATAATAATAATAATAATAATAAAAATACAGGGAAACTTGGGGGTGGAGGGACATGGGGATCCTGGAGGGACACCGGGATCCTGGAGGGACACTCAAGATCCTGGAGGGACACTGGGATCCTGGAGGGACACCACAGGGATCCTGGAGGGACACTCAAGATCCTGGAGGGACACCACAGGGATCCTGGAGGGACACTGGGATCCTGGAGGGACACTGGGATCCCGGAGGGACACCGGGATTCCGGAAGGACACTCAAGATCCTGGAGGGACATCGGGATCTTGGAGGGACACGGGGATCCTGGAGGGACACCACAGGGATCCCAGAAGGACACCGGGATCCCAGAAGGACACCGGGATCCCGGAGGGACACAGAGATCCTGGAGGGACACTCAAGATCCTGGAGGGACACCAGAGGGATCCTGGAAGGACACTCAAGATTCTGGAGGGACACTCAAGATCCTGGAGGGACATGGGGATCCTGGAGGGACACCAGAGGGATCCTGGAAGGACACACGGGATCCTGGAGGGACACTGGGATCCCGGAGGGACACCGGGATTCCGGAAGGACACTCAAGATCCTGGAGGGACATCGGGATCTTGGAGGGACACCACAGGGATCCCAGAAGGACACCGGGATCCCAGAAGGACACCGGGATCCCGGAGGGACACAGAGATCCTGGAGGGACGCAGAGATCCTGGAGGGACACTCAAGATCCTGGAGGGACACCGGGATCCTGGAAGGACGGGCAGGGAACCGGGAGCCGCCTCTCCCCTCTCCCGCTCCTAAAGATCCGGTTACAGGTTCATTATTCACGGCCAAAAAGGACATTTTAGTCACTGGTTCCTACCGGGCACTTGGGAACGGGGTGTTTGTGGTTCAATTCCTCGCAGGAATTGTGCCCCTCAGGCGGGAGCCGCCTCCCGCCCACGACTCTCCCAGTTCTCCCAGTTCTCCCAGTTTCCCAGTTGTCCCAGTTTCCCAGTTCTCCCGCCCGTGCCGGGCTGGGATCCCGGCGCCAGCCCCGGGGGCTCGTCCTGTCACACCAGCCCGGGGAAAACCCCGACCCCAGACCCCTCGTGCTGCTTCCCAGGGGAAGGGAACCAGGGCTCAGGGAGAGCTCTTCCCGTTTTTCCCGGCTCTGCCCTCTCCTTACGGACCGGTTTAAGGACGTTTGTCTCCTCCCTCCACTCACAACATTAATTAGGAGGCCCCATCCCATCCCATCCCACCCCACTTCGGCCACCCGGGCTCCAGGGAAAAAGAAAAAAGGAAACGAAAGGGGATTAAAAAAAAAAGAAAAGAAAAGAAAAAAGAAAAAGAAAAACCAACAAAAAAATACAGGGGGGAAAAAACCAAACAGGAAAAATCAGGGAAATAAAAAAAATAAATAATAATAAATAAAATAATAATAGTAATAATAATAATAATAAAATAATACAGGGAAATTTGGGGGTGGAGGGACATCGGGATCCTGGAGGGACACGGGAATCCTGGAGGGACACGGGGATCCTGGAAGGACACTCAGTATCCTGGAGGGACACCACAGGGATCCTGGAGGGACACCGAGATCCTGGAAGGACACTGGGATCCTGGAGGGACACCAGAGGGATCCTGGAGGGACACCACAGGGATTCTGGAGGGACACCACAGGGATCCTAGAGGGACACTGGGATCCTGGAGGGACACCGGGATCCTGGAGGGACACTCGGGATCCAGGAGGGACATGGGAATTCTGGAGGGACACTCGGGATCCAGGAGGGACATGGGACTTCTGGAGGGACACCACAGGGATTCTGGAGGGACACCGGGATGCTGGAGGGACACCGGGATGCTGGAGGGACACCGGGATGCTGGAGGGACATCAGGATCCTGGAGGGACATCGGGATCCTGGAGGGACACCGGGATTCTGGAGGGACACCACAGGGATCCTGGAGGGACACTCGGGATCCTGGAGGGACACCTTTTCCCCGGCTCTGCCCTGTCCCTGTCGGCCGTTTGGGGACATTTGTCCCCCCTCCACCCTCGTCTCCTCCCTTTCCACCATCAGTCCGGAGGTTCCATCTCATCCCAATCCCGGGATTTGCCCTTAAACCCCAGAGCGGGAGCCAGGAGAGACCTCCTGGGGTGGGAATGCCCTGGGGGGGATCTGGGATCATTCCTTGGAACTGAGCTTAAACTTCAGCCTAAATTTGTGGGAATGTCCCAGGGGGGGGCTCCGGGATCATTCCCTGGAGCTGAGCTTAAACTCCAGCCTAAATTTGTGGGAATGCCCTGGGGGGGATCCAGGATCATTCCCTGGAGCTGAGCTTAAACTTCAGCCTAAATTTGTGGGAATGCCCGGGGGGGGGCTCCGGGATCATTCCCTGGAGCTGAGCTTAAACTCCAGCCTAAATTTGTGGGAATGCCCTAGGGGGGGATCCAGGATCATTCCCTGGAGCTGAGCTTAAACTCCAGCCTAAATTTGTGGGAATGCCCCCGGAATGCCCCCGGGTGGCTCTGGGATCATTCCCTGGAGCTGAGCTTAAACTCCAGCCTAAATTTGTGGGAATGCCCTGGGGGGGCTCCGGGATCATTCCCTGGAGCTGAGCTTAAACTCCAGCCTAAATTTGTGGGAATGCCCCCGGGTGGCTCTGGGATCATTCCCTGGAGCTGAGCTTAAACTCCAGCCTAAATTCTGCTAAACCACACGCTGCTGTTGGGAGAAACCCCCGCTCAGGTATCCAGGGAAAACAGCTGGGATGGAAGTGGGGCAGGGCCTGAACAAACCTGGCTGCAGGGATGGTGGGACAGGAGCTGTAACATCGTGGGATTAGGGAATATCCTGGAATGGAAGGACCCACAAGGACCCAAATTCCAGCTCCTGGCCCTGCACAGACACCCCAAGGATCCCAGTATCCCAACCCTCCCGGAGCTCTGGCAGCCCCAAGGCTGTGCCCATTCCCTGGGAGGGCTGGTCAGTGCCAGCCACCCTCGGGGGGAAGGACCTTTCCCTAATTCCCAAAGGAAAAGCTGCTCTCCAGTCCCACCAGCTCCTGACCATTCCCAGGCTGGGAAACTCTCCCTCCAGCCACCTCCCATCCGATCCCAACAGGATCCAGGCTCCCCTCAGGACCTCTCAGTTCCCTCCGGGAGCTTCCAGGGGCTGCTCCAAGCCTCCAGGGATGATTCCCAAACCAGGAGAGATGATTCCCAAACCGGGAGGAATGATTCCCAAACCAGGAGAGATGATTCCCAAACCAGGAGAGATGATTCCCAAACCAAAGGGAATGATTCCCAAACCAGGAGGAGTGATTTCCAAACCAGGAGAGATGATCCCCAAATCAGGAGGAACGATTCCCAAACCAGGAGAGATGATTCCCAAACCAGGAGAGATTATTCCCAAACCAAAAGGAATAATTCCCAAAACAAAGAGGAACAATTCCCAAACCAGGAGAGATGATTTTCAAACCAGGAGGAACAATTCCCAAACCAGGAGGAATGATTCCCAAACTAAGAGAGATGATTCCCAAACCAGAAGGGCTGATCCCTAAACCAGGAGAGATGATCCCCAAACCAGGAGGAGTGATTCCCAAACCAGGAGGAATGATTCCCAAACCAAAGGGAATTATTCCCAAACCAGGAGGAGTGATTTCCAAACCAGGAGAGATGGTTCCCAAACCAGGAGGAATGATTCTCAAACCAGGAGAGATGATTCCCAAACCAGGAGAGATGATTCCCAAACCAGCAGGAATGATCCCCAAACTAGGAGAGATGATCCCCAAACCAGGAGAGATGATTCCCAAACCAGGAGGAACAATTCCCAAACCAAGAGGAATGATTCCCAAACCAGGAGGAATGATTCTCAAACCAGGAGAGATGATTCCCAAACCAGGAGAGATGATTCCCAAACCAGCAGGAATGATCCCCAAACTAGGAGAGATGATCCCCAAACCAGGAGAGATGATTCCCAAACCAGGAGGAACAATTCCCAAACCAAGAGGAATGATTCCCAAACCAGGAGGAATGATTCCCAAACCAAGAGGAATGATTCCCAAACCAGGAGGAATGGTTCCCAAACAAGGGGGAATGATTCCCAAACTAAGAGAGATGATTCCCAGACCAGGAGGAATGATCCCCAAACCAGGAGGAATGGTTCCCAAAGCAGGAGGAATAATTCCCAAACCAAGAGGAATGATTCCCAAACCAGGAGGAACAATCCCCAAACCAGGAGAGATGATCCCCAAACCCGCAGAAACGATCCCAGTGATGTCTTTAACACCCAGTTGCTGCCGGATAAACATTCCCTGCAGGCTCCAAACCCATCCCAGAGACCCAAATCCCTCCGGGGCCGCAGGCTCAGCTTTAGGAGGAAGGGGGAGCACTCCCAGGGATCGGCTGGGAAAGGTGGGAAGGAGGAGGAGGAGGAGGAGGAGGAGGAGGGAGAGCAAAACCTACTTGTGCTCCTTGGTCTTCTCTTTGCCTTTGCTGGAGCAGGGAGGGGACAAAAGGGAAGAAGGTTCCGTCACTTGGACACTCCTGGAATGGGTTGGGTGGGAAGGGGCCTCAAATCCCATCCCATTCCAGGGGCAGGGACACCTCCAGATATCCCAGAGAATTCAACCTGGCCTGGGGAACTCCCAGGGATCCAGGGGCAGCCACAGCTGCTCTGGGAATTCCAGCCCAGCCCCTCCCCACCCTCGCAGGGAAGGATTCCTTCCCAAATTCCCCAAATTTCCTCTCTGGCGGTTTGAAATTCGGGTGGAAAACATCCCTCCCCACCCTGGCTGGAGCACTGGAGCTGCAGGGGATGGGCATTCCCGGGATGTGGGAATGGGGCCGGGAAAGCAGGACACGTGGGAGCGGGGACAGGACACGTGGGAGCGGGGACAGGACATGTGGGAGCGGGGACAGGACACGTGGGAGCGGGAACAGGACACGTGGGAGCGGGGACGGGACACGCCCGGATTTGGGAATTCCCTGGGATGGGGGACAAGGCTTCTCCTTCCTGGTGGAGGGGAATGGGCTCCCTTATCCCCCCCCCCTTCACTCCAGAGGCTGGAGGAGCCGGATGGATCCGAGATTCCTCATCCCTGCCCAGGCTGACACTGACTCCTCCTGCCCTGATCCCACTCGGGAAACACGGATCCCTCATTCCCCGTTTCCCTCTCCACGCCCCTGATCCACCTTCTGCCTTTCCAGACCAGTTTTCCTTCTCTCCCACACTTCTCCCTGGGTCCTGCCTCCCTGTTTTCCTGCCCTGGCTCCTCCTGCTCCTCAAGCAGCAGCAAAATGGGGAGGAAAAGCACTGACCCAGCTCTGGGAAGTCACCGGGAGCTGGGATTTAATTCCAGCCTTTCCTGCCCCGGGCTGGGGAGGCTCCAAGGCAGGAAATTCCCACTCCTCGTGCCCTGGGCTGCTGCGGGAAAGGAGTGATGCTGGTTCCCAAACCAGGAGGAATGATTCCCAAACCAGGAGAGATGATCCCCAAACCAGGAGGAATGATTCCCAAACCAGGAGGAATGATTCCCAAACCAGGAGAGATGATCCCCAAACCAGGAGAGATGATCCCCAAACCAGGAGGAATGATTCCCAAACCAGGAGAAATGGTTCCCAAACCAGCAGGAATGGTCTCCAAACCAGGAAAGATGATTTCCAAACCAAGAGGAACCAACTCCCCGGGGGGAGACCCTTCCCTCCCAAATCCAGGCTGGGATACTCCCCCATCCCAACTTTCCTGGCTGGGCAGAGTGCCTGGGATGTGCCCCCCGAGCCAGGCCGGGGGGATCCATCCCAGTGCTGATCCCACACCCTTTCCCTCTTCCCTGCACTGGAATGTGCCGGGGCTGCAGGGACACGGAGCGTTCCCGGCGTGTCCCTCCTCCTGCTCCAGGGGTTTCCCTCCTCCTGCACTCCCGGGAACTGGGATCAGCAGTGGGATTTCCCCCCTGGAGGGATCCGGGATCCTCCTCCCAGGGCCTGGGGGAGCAGCACCCCCCACATTCCCTGTTTTCCCTCCTCTCCTTCATTCCCTCAGTGCCAGAGGTGCCCTGAGAGCTTGGAATGGCCGTGGGGATCCCATCCCATCCCTGGTTCCACTAAAGAATTCCCACTTTATGTTTGGAGCCCTTTCCCTCCTGTCCCTGCCCTGTTCCGGGGTGTGGAGCGGGAGAGGCCCCGGGAAGGGGGACGGGGGATCTCGGGGTACCTGAACGGCAGCACCAGGTGCTTCTTCTCCTTCCCTTTGGCCTTTGCTCTGGAATCACAAACGGGAATTCACTGGGATGTGACCCATGGACAGAGCACCCCCCCCTTCCAATCCCATCACACGCTCCAAGCAATCCAACAAATCCAACCCAACAAATCCAATCCAACAAATCTGATCCAACAAATCCAGTCCAACCAAACCCAATCCAACAAATCCAACCCAACAAATCCGATCCAACCAAATCCAACCCAACAAATCCAGTCCAACAAATCCAATCCAACAAACCCAATCCAACAAATCCAATCCAACAAATCCGATCCAACAAACCCAATCCAACAAATCCAGTCCAACAAATCCAATCCAACAAATCCAATCCAACCAAATCCAACCCAACAAATCCAATCCAACAAATCCAATCCAACCAATCCAATCCAACAAATCCAATCCAACAAACCCGATCCAACAAATCCAGTCCAACCAAATCCAACCCAACAAATCCGATCCAACAAATCCGATCCAACAAATCCAGTCCAACAAATCCAGTCCAACAAATCCAGTCCAACCAAATCCAACTCAACAAATCCAATCCAACAAATCCAATCCAACAAACCCAATCCAACAAATCCAGTCCAACAAATCCAATCAACCAACAAATCCAATAAATCCAGTCCAACAAATCCAGTCCAACAAATCCAATCCAACAAATCCAATCCAACCAAATCCAATCCAACAAATCCAGTCCAACCAATCCAATCCAACCAAATCCAGTCCAACAAACCCAATCCAACAAATCCAATCCAACCAATTCAATCCAACCAAATCCAATCCAGCAAATCCAATCCAACCAATCCAACCCAACAAATCCAGTCCAACCAAATCCAGTCCAACCAAATCCAATCCAAATCCAATCCAACAAATCCAACCAACAAATTCAATCCAAACAAATTCAATCCAACAAATCCAATCCAACCAAATCCAACCCAACAAATCCAATCCAACAAATCCAATCCAACCAAATCCAACCAACCAACCAATCCAATAAATCCAGTCCAACCAATCCAACCCAACAAATCCGATCCAACAAATCCAATCCAACAAATCCAATCCAACAAATCCAACCCAACAAATCCAACCCAACCAAATCCAACCAACAAAACCAATCCAACCAAATCCAATCCAACAAATCCAATCCAACAAATCCAATCCAACAAATCCAGTCCAACCAATCCAGTCTAACAAATCCAGTCCAACAAATCTCATCCAACAAATCCAGTCCAACAAATCCAATCCAACAAATCCAGTCCAACAAATCCAATCCAACAAATCTCATCCAACAAATCCAATCCAACAAATCTCATCCAACAAATCCAATCCAACAAATCTCATCCAACAAATCCAATCCAACAAATCTCATCCAACAAATCCAATCCAACAAATCTCATCCAACAAATCCAATCCAACAAATCCAACCCAACAAACCCGATCCAACCAAATCCAATCCAACCAAATCCAATGCAACAAATCCAACCAACCAAAGCAAATCCAACAAATCCAATCCAAAAAAATTCAGTCCAACAGATCCAACCCAACAAATCCAACCCAATCCAACAAATCCAATCCAACAAATCCAGTCCAACCAAATCCAGTCCAACAAATCTGACCCAACAAATCCAGTCCAACCAAATCCAGTCCAACCAAATCCAATCCAAATCCAATCCAACAAATCCAACCAACAAATTCAATCCAAACAAATTCAATCCAAACAAATCCAATCCAACAAATCCAATCCAACCAAATCCAATCCAACAAATCCAATCCAACAAATCCAATCCAACAAATTCAATCCAACAAATCCAACCCACCAAATCCAATCCAACAAACCCAATCCAACAAATCCAATCCAACAAATCCAATCCAACAAATCCAACCCAACAAACCCCACAAGGCAGAGGGAGAGCTCGGCTCAACGGGGCTTCCCAAGGATCCCACTGGAATCCAGGGAATTGGGGATGGAGATTGGACAAGGCTGGGGGTGCTGGAAGGAGGAGGGGGGAGAGAGAGGGAATGGAAAGGAGGGAACGGACAGGGAAGAGCGTGGGTGGATAAATCCATGGGAATGGGAGGGGTGGGGATGGGTGGGGAGAGGATCACAACGGGATGGATGGGTGGAATGGAGGGATGGAGGGAGGGATGGGTGGATGGAGGGATGGATGGATGGAGGGAGGGATGGAGGGAGGGATGAATGGATGCATGGATGGAAGGAGGGATGAATGGATGCATGGATGGAGGAAGGGATGGAAGGATGGGTGGATGGAGGGATGGAGGGATGGAGGGAGGGAGGGAGGGAGGGATGGAGGGATGGAGGGAGGGATGGGTGGAGGGATGGATGGATGGATGGAGGGAGGGAGGGAGGGAGGGATGGAGGGATGGATGCAGGGATGGAGGGAGGGAGGGATGGAGGGATGGAGGGAGGGAGGGATGGAGGGATGGAGGGAGGGATGGATGGATGCATGGATGGATGGATGGATGGATGGATGGATGGAGGGATGGAGGGAGGGATGGATGGAAGGATGGAGGGATGGATGGATGGAGGGAGGGAGGGAGGGATGGAGGGATGGAGGGATGGAGGGATGGAGGGATGGATGGATGGATGGAGGGATGGATGGATGGGTGGATGGACGGATGGAGGGATGGATGGATGGAGGGATGGAGGGATGGAAGGATGGAAGGATGGAGGGATGGATGGAGGGATGGAGGGATGGAGGGATGGGTGGACTGAGGGATGGAGGGATGGATGCATGGATGGATGGATGGATGGATGGGTGGGTGGATGGAGGGATGGAGGGAGGGAGGGAGGGAGGGAGGGAGGGATGGGTGGATGGAGGGATGGATGGAGGGATGGGATGGATGGATGGAGGGAGGGATGGAGGGATGGATGGATGGAGGGAGGGAGGGAGGGAGGGAGGGATGGGTGGATGGAGTGGTGGATGGAGGGATGGGATGGATGGATGGATGGAGGGATGGATGGATGGAAGGATGGATGGAGGGATGGGATGGATGGATGGAGGGATGGATGGAGGGATGGAAGGATGGATGGAGGGATGGGTGTATGGAAGGATGGATGGATGGAGGGATGGGTGGAGGGATGGATGGAGAGATGGAGGGATGGATGGAGGGATGGAAGGATGGATGGATGGAGGGATGGACGCATGGAGGGATGGAGCATGGAGGGATGGATGCATGGATGGAGGGATGGATGGATGCATGGAGGGATGCATGGACGGATGGACAGGCAGACAGACAAACATTACCCTCCCAGCTCCTTTGGAAGGTCCCTGAGCAGCAGGAGTTGTGTCCTTGCTGGAACCACGAGAGGACAGAGGGAATTCGGGCAGGAGGGGAAGGGGGATCCCGGGAAGTTGGATCCTGCTCCGGGATCAGGGATCAGCACGGTCTTTCCCTGGCTCCAAACCCCGGGAACAGCACAGCCAGGGCACACACAGGCTCACAGCCTTCCCAGAGGGAAGCAGGGACACCACATCGATCCTCGGGGTCCTCGCTGCTTGGGAGAGACAAAACCGGGAGCGGGAATGTGAGGAAGGAACAACCCCCCCCCCAACCAGAGCCTCCCACATCCCGTGGGAAGGGGATACTCGGGAATCATGGGATGCTTTGGGTGGGAAGGGACCTTAAATCCCACCCAGTCCCAACCCCGGCACCTCCCGCTATCCCAGGGAATCCAACCCAGCCTTGGACACTCCCAGGGATCCAGGGGCAGCCACAGCTTCTCTGGGAATTCCAGCCCAGCCCCTCCCCACCCTCCCAGCCAGGAATCCCTTCCCAATCTCCCATCTCTCCCTGCCCTCTGGCAGTGGGAAGCCATTCCCTGTGTCCTGTCCCTCCAGCTCCTGCTCCCCTGGGATTTGGCTCCAGAGGGAGCACAGGACCAGCCCGGCCCGTATCCCAAATTCCAGGGGGGGATTTATTCCCAGACAGCCACATTTATGGACCTTGGAGCGTCCGGGATGGGCTGGGCTGGGAGCAAAACCCCCCCAAAATCCCAGATCCTGCCGGGCAGGACATTTGGGTACCTGGCTACCGACTTGTATCCATCGTTAAACTGAATCCTGGGAAAGGCACCAGGGAGAGAGAGAGAGAAGCCGTTAAAATCCCATTAAAATTCCTGGAGCTGCCCCCAGCAGGGAGGGAGCAGTGACAGCCCAGCCCAGGGAGCTCCAGGAGAACAGGGAGGGTGGGAATTCCCAGCCCAGGGAGCTCCAGGAGAACCGGGAGGGTGGGAATTCCCAGCCCAGGGAGCTCCAGGAGAACCGGGAGGGTGGGAATTCCCAGCCCAGGGAGCTCCAGGAGAACCGGGAGGGTGGGAATTCCCAGCCCAGGGAGCTCCAGGAGAACCGAGGGGGTGGGAATTCCCAGCCCAGGGAGCTCCAGGAGAACTGGGAGGGTGGGAATTCCCAGCCCGGGGTGTTCCATCACCCCATTCCCTAAGGAAAACCCGGCTGGGGGGGAGTTTTCAGGTTCCCCAGGGGACATCTATTCCATGGATTTGAAGGAACCTTTTCCTGCTTTTCAGGCTCCCCGGGGGCATCTATTCCATGGATTTGAAGGAACCTCTTCCCGGTTTTCAGGCTCCTCAGGGTGTGGGTTTTTCCCAAGTAGTTCATGGGCTCATTAAATAATTAACGTAATACAATTAAAGGTGGTGGAAAGGGATTGGAAAGGGGTTGGAAAGGGATGGGAAAAGGGCTGACAAAGGGGTCGGGAAAAGCTTGGCAGGGACTTTCTTTTCCCAGGATGGGAAGGACCCTGGACCTGCCCGTCCACATTCCCGAGACCCGGCACCAAATCCCACCTGGAGCTGGGAATTTCAGACACACCCCCCCCATCCCCCCCCCCGGACTCCTTGGAATTCTGAGCTATCCCTACGAATTCCCGCAGAGCACGGAGCCCACCCCTGCCCCACGTCCCCCCCTGCCACATCCAGAGGGTGTCACATCCTGCCAGGAATGTTGATTCCCCCCCTGCCCCACATCCAGAGGGTGTCACATCCCTCTGGAAATGTTGATTCCCCCCTGCCCCACATCCAGAGGGTGTCCCATCCCCCCGGGAATGTTGATTCCTCCCTGCCCCACATCCAGAGGGTGTCCCATCCCACTGGGAATGTTGATTCCCTCCCTGCCCCCCATCCCATCCCACCGGGAATGTTGATTCCCTCCCTGCCCCACATCCAGATGGTGTCCCATCCCACCGGAAATGTTGATTCCCTCCCTGTCCTACGTCTCCAAGTGCCACATCCAGAGGGATGTCCCATCCCACCGGGAATGTTGATTCCCTCCCTGCCCCACATCCAGAGGGTGTCCCATCCCCCCGGGAATGTTGATTCCCCCCCTGCCCCACATCCAGAGGGTGTCCCATCCCACCGGGAATGTCGATTCCCCCCCTGCCCTGTTCCCGTGCCCGGGGTCACCTCCAGCGCTTGGCAGCGGCCCCAGCCTTGGAACGGGACCCCGCGGGGACAATCAGGGACAGGAATGGGACACGGCTCGGTGGCGCCGGGACACGGGAGAGGAGCCGCATCCATAATTTAGCGGGAGCCGCTCCCTCGGGAGCAGAGCCCGGCCCTGCCCATCAACAGGGATCGGGTGGGGCCTCCCGGCACCTCCGGGGCTCGGAGCCGGGACGGGCACGGCCGGGGCTCGTCCCAAATCCCACAGCTCAGGGATGTGGCTCTGGAAGTGCCCACGTCCCTCCAGCTCATCCCAAATCCCACAGCTCAGGGATGTGGCTCTGGAAGTGCCCACACCCCTCCAGCTCTTCCCAAATCCAGCAGTTCAGGGATGTGGCTCTGGAAGTGCCCAGGTCCCTCCAGCTCATCCCAAATCCCACAGCTCAGGGATGTGGCTCTCCCTGAACACCTCTGGAAGTGCCCACACCCCTCCAGCTCATCCCAAGCCTGGCAGTTCAGGGCTGTGGCTCTCCCTAAACTCCCTCTGGAAGTGCCCACACCCCTCCAGCTCATCCCAACTCTGGTCCCTCAGGGATGTGGCTCTGGAAGTACCCACACTCCTCCAGCACATCCCAAATCCCACAGCTCAGGGATGTGGCTCTGGAAGTACCCACACTCCTCCAGCACATCCCAAATCCCACAGCTCAGGGATGTGGCTCTGGAAGTGCCCAGGTCCCTCCAGCTCATCCCAAATCCCACAGCTCAGGGATGTGGCTCTCCCTAAAAACCTCTGGAAGTGCCCACACCCCTCCAGCTCATCCCAACTCTGACACCTCAGGGATGTGGCTCTGGAAGTGCCCACACCCCTCCAGCTCATCCCAAACCCCACAGCTCAGGGATGTGGCTCTGGAAGTGCCTAGGTCCCTCCAGCTCATCCCAAATCCCACAGTTCAGGGATGTGGCTCTCCCTAAACCCCCTCTGGAAGTGCCCACACCCCTCCAGCTCATCCCAAACCCCACAGCTCGGGGATGTGACTGTGCCCAAACTCCCTCTGGAAGTGCCCACACCCCTCCAGCTCATCCCAAATCCCACAGCTCAGGGATGTGGCTCTGGAAGTGTCCAGGTCCCTCCAGCTCATCCCAAACCCCACAGCTCAGGGATGTGGCTCTGGAAGTGCCCAGATCCCTCCAGCTCATCCCAACTCTGACACCTCAGGGATGTGGCTCTGGAAGTGCCCACACCCCTCCAGCTCATCCCAAATCCCACAGCTCAGGGATGTGGTTTTCCCCAAACCCCCTCTGGAAGTGCCCACCCCCCTTCCCTGGCTGAGGGGGAACCTCAGGATAAACCCACAGGGGTGAATAAATCCCGGAATCATCAAATTAGGGAATGATTTGGGCGGGAAGGGACCTCCAAGATTGTTTAATTCCCACCCAGGGAATCCAACCCGGCCTTGGACACTCCCAGGGATCCAGGGGCAGCCACAGCTTCTCTGGGAATTCCAGCCCAGCCCCTCCCCACCCTCCCAGCCAGGAATTCCTCCCCGATATCCAATTTTCCCAATTCTTTCCCGTTGTCCTCCCTGGAACCCAACTCCACCTTCCCAGGGGACACCACCTCGGCTCTGCTGCCCTCCCAGCTCCCGGGATTTTATCCCTGTTCCCTTTTTTTACCCATTTCCAGCTATTTTTCACCCATCCCAGACCCTTTCCCATGCCCTTTTCACATGGATTTGGGCCCAGCTTCCCGAGGCCACGGGAAGTGAAGCCCCTTTCCCTCCCCAAACCCCATCCCAGATTATTTTGGGGTGATTCCCGGGCCTCCCACACCCCCTTCCCAACAGATCCCGAGCCAAAGCCATTCCAGGGGCCACACCAGGGACACGACAGGTCCCCCCCACATCCCTGTTCCCCCCTCCAGGGATGCTGGGCTGGGTGGGAGCCCCAGGGAAAACCAGGAATGGGATTTAACAGGGCTGGGCCTCCAGGGTTTGGAATTTAAGCCTGGATTTAAGGAGCTGGTGTCCGGAAAGCAGGAGTGGGAAGGTGCAGCAGCCCCATCCAGGGGGAATTTTGGGATGGGATGGGATGGGATGGGAATGTGGGATGGGAATGTGGGATGGGATGGGATGGGATGGGATGGGATGGGATGGGATGGGATGGGATGGGATGGGATGGGATGGGATGGGATGGGATGGGATGGGATGGGATGGGATGGGATGGGATGGGATGGGATGGGATGGGATGGGATGGGATGGGATGGGATGGGATGGGATGGGATGGGATGGGATGGGATGGGATGGGATGGGATGGGATGGGATGGGATGGGATGGGATGGGATGGGATGGGATGGGATGGGATGGGATGGGATGGGATGGGATGGGATGGGATGGGATGGGATGGGATGGGATGGGATGGGATGGGATGGGATGGGATGGGATGGGATGGGATGGGATGGGATGGGATGGGATGGGATGGGATGGGATGGGATGGGATGGGATGGGATGGGATGGGATGGGATGGGATGGGATGGGATGGGATGGGATGGGATGGGATGGGATGGGATGGGATGGGATGGGATGGGATGGGATGGGATGGGATGGGATGGGATGGGATGGGATGGGATGGGATGGGATGGGATGGGATGGGATGGGATGGGATGGGATGGGATGGGATGGGATGGGATGGGATGGGATGGGATGGGATGGGATGGGATGGGATGGGATGGGATGGGATGGGATGGGATGGGATGGGATGGGATGGGATGGGATGGGATGGGATGGGGGTGTTACCTGCCGTGCTGGTCTTCTTCGGCTTCGTCTCCCAGGCTTGGGAATTCGCAGGGAGAGAGAGGAGGGAAAAGGCTGTGACACGGACACGGGGGGGGGGGGGTTTGGAAAACAGGATGGGATCTGCTCCGGGCAGGGAGAGCCTCGGGACACGGCACCACAGCAGAGCACGCCATGCACGGAACCCCGGGGTGTTCCCCCGGGATGTTCCCCTGGGATGTTCCCCCGGGATGTTCCCCCGGGATGTTCCCCCGGCATTCCAGGGGGTCCATGGGATCCCTGTGGGACCCGGACCGGGATTGGGGGGATGTTTGACCCCGGGCGGGAAGGGAACTGCTCCTCCCCACCCCCACCTCCTTTCCCTTCTCCTGCCTCGGACTTGGGATGGATTCGGGTGGGAGCCGAACCGGGACGGTGGGAAGGAGGAGAGAGGAATTCCCGGTTGCTTTTCCCTTGGAAAGCCCTGCCCTTATCCCAGTGGGGATGGAAAATCCTTCCCATTGCCTCAGAAAGCTGTGGGATCGCTCTCGGGAGGCTCCTTTTTGAGCAGGAGGGAGCTCATCCCATCCCATTCCCATCCCATCCCATTCCCATCCCATCCCATCCCAGTCCAGCCCATCCCAGTCCATCCCATCCCATCCCATCCCATCCCATCCCATCCCAGTCCAGCCCAGCCCATCCCATCCCATCCCATCCCATCCCATCCCATCCCATCCCATCCCACGGGCAGGGACATCTCCCGCTATCCCTGGGTGACAGGGAAAGGGAATTCCAGGAGAAATGAGCTGGGAAGACACACAGGGAAAGGGGATTCCAAGGGAAATGAGTTGGGAAGATACAGAGGGAAAGGGGATTCCAAGGGAAAAAAATCTGGGAAGACACAGAGGGAAAGGGGATTCCAGGAGAAAAAATCTGGGAAGACACAGAGGGAAAGGGGATTCCAAGGGAAAAAAACTGGGTAGACACAGAGGGAAAGGGGATTCCAAGGGAAAAAAGCTGGGAAGACACAGAGGGAAAGGGGATTCCAAGGGAAAAAAGCTGGGAAGACACAGAGGGAAAGGGGATTCCAAGGGAAAAGAGTTGGGAAGATACAGAGGGAAAGGGGATTCCAAGGGAAAAAAACTGGGAAGACACAGAGGGAAAAGGGATTCCAGGAGAAAAAATCTGCGAAGACACACAGGGAAAGGGGATTCCAAGGGATAAAAGCCTGGAAGACACACAGGGAAAGGGGATTCCAGGAGAAAAAAGCTGGGAAGACACACAGGGAAAGGGGATTCCAAGGGAAAAAAATCTGGGAAGACACACAGGGAAAGGGGATTCCAGGAGAAATGAGTTGGGAAGACACACAGGGAAGAGGGATTCCAAGGGAAAAAAGCTGGGACTGGATCCAGGCACGGCTGATCCCTGGATTTGGGAATGGTCTATCCCTGGATCCAGACATGGTTGATCCCTGGATCTGGGGGCAGCTGATCCCTGGATTCGGGCATGGTTGATCCCTGAATCTGGGAATGGTCGATCCCTGGATCTGGGCATGGCCAATCCCTGGATCTGGGAATGATCGATCCCTGGATTTGGGAATGGTCGATCCCTGGATTTGGGAATGGTCGATCCCTGGATCTGGGTGTGGCTGATCCCTGGATCTGGGCATGGCCGGTCCCTGGATTCAGGAATGGCCAATCCCTGGATCCAGGCACAGCTGATCCCTGGATCTGTCCATGGTTGATCCCTGGATCTGGGAATGGCTGATCCCTGGATCTGTCCATGGTTGATCCCTGGACCTGGGAATGGCCAATCCCTGGATCTGTCCCTGGCTGATCCCTGGATCTGTCCATGGCCAATCCCTGGATCCAGGGATCCTGGGCCAGTGGCACGTGAAGAAGGAGGGGGCGCCCCAGCTGCAGCCTCCTGTCCCCCCTGGATCCCATTCCATCCTGGAATTCCCATCCATCCAGCCATTCCATCGCTCCTCCCCACCAGTAGCCAAGGACTGGGAACGCAGCGGGAATTCTCACAGGGGATCCACTATTATTATTATTATTATTATTATTATTATTATTATTATTATTATTATTATTACACCCAAACCACACAGATAATAATAAATGATTATTATTATATTAATATAATATATAATATTAATTAATATAATATTAATGTTATTTATTATTATTATTACTATTATTACACCCAAACCACACAAATAATACATTATTATTATATTAATATAATAAATAATATTAATATAATATAATATATTATAAATGTTATTTATTATCATTATTATTATTACTACACCCAAACCACGCAAATAATACATTATTATTATATTATTAATATAATATAATATTAATTAATATATTAATAATAATAATAATAATAATAACACCCAAACCACATGAATAACAATAACCAATCCCATCCCGGTTTAACTCCAGCAGCATTCCCGCTTCCCGGTTTATCCGTGCACGGAGCGGGAACGGCGCAGGAGGAGGAGGAAGAGCCAGGCCCGAGGCAGACCAGCAGCACCGTGTGTTCTCCGGATCCCTAATTTTTCCCCAGCTCCAGGGAAAAATCAGCTTTTTTTTCTGACAGGACAAACGCCCGAGGGCGCGAAATCCCAGCGGAAATCATTCCGCTCCCGGAGGAGAAGGAGGAACCTGGAAAACCGGGGTTCAGGGAGAGGGATCCCACAGGGATAAAACCACCCGGCGGCTCCCGATCCCGCCGCTGATCCCGGTCATTCCAACCCCGCGGGATCGGGGAGTCACGGGGCGGTTTGCGTGGGAAGGGATCCTAAAATCCAGCCGCTTCCAACCCCGACGGCTCCCGCTATCCCAGGCTGCTCCAGCGTATTCCAGGCTGCTCGGACATTCCCGGGGATCCAGGGAAAAGGCGGGAATGACAGGGCACAGCACACGCTCCCCCGGCGGGGCTGGGGTGGCCCTACCTGGCCGGGAGGGAGCCCTGGCTCAGGGAATCCCCCTCTCCCAGCAGCTCGTCCTCGCTGTGGAAGTACAGCTCGTCCTCCTCCAGCCTGCCGGGAACGGGGGGAAAAACGGGACAAAATCCCTCCTTGGCATCGGGAAAACGGGACAAAACCCCTCCTTGGCATCGGGAAAACGGGACAAAACCCCTCCTTGGCATCGGGAAAACGGGACAAAATCCCCCCTTGGCATCAGGCACCGAGGGGGAGGGAAGAGGGCAGCGGGAGCAGCGGGAGCCGGAGGGCCCGGCCTGCCCTGGGAATCCTGGAATTGCGGCGCTTTCCAAGGGAAAGGCCTTGGAGACCCCGGAGTCCGACCGGCGCTGCCGAGGCCACCCCTGACCCGTGTCCCCAAGGGCACATCCACGGGGATCTTACACCCCTCCAGGGATGGGGCTCCACCTCTGCCAGGGCTGGACAGCCCTTTCCATGTGGGAATTGTTCCCAATATCCCAGCTGAGCCTCCCCTGGCCCAGCTGGAGGCCGTTCCCTCTCCTCCCGTCCCTCGTTCCCTGGGAATTGGGGACCTCCTGGAATGAACTTCCAGGGAATTGTAGGAGCTGGGACAGTGCCAGGATGGCACAGGATCCTTAGGGATGGGTCAGGTTGGAAAATCCCTTGGATATCACAGAATCCAAGCATTCCCAGCACTGCCCAGGCCACCCCTGACCCGTGTCCCCAAGGGCCACATCCACAGGGATCTGAGATCCCTCCGGGAATGGCGACTCCAGCCCTGCCCTGGGAAGTTCATTCCAGTGTTTAACCACCCTTTCCATGTGGGAATTGTTCCCAATATCCCACCTGCCCCTCCCCTGGCCCAGCTGGAGGCCGTTCCCTCTCCTCCTGTCCCTCGTTCCCTGGGATCAAAGCCCAGTTTGGAGCCCCCCAGGCCCAACCCAGAGCTCAGTTTATCCCCCTGCCCACGGAGCTTATCCCAGCTCCAGCAGGAGGAACGCCATGGAATGGTGGAATCACGGAATGGGGGGGGCGGGAAGGGCCTCTGGAGAAATTCGGAGTGATTTGGAGCGATTTGAAGTGATTTAAAGTCACTCTAAATTATCATCCCGCCCGCAGCGTCCCCGGCCCTGAGCCCTCCCCACCCAAGGAATGGCAGGAGTCAGGGATTCAGGGATTCAGGGATTCAGGGATTCGGGGATTCGGGGATTCAGGTCCTGGGAACGTTTTCATCCAGGGGCACATCCCAGGAGCTTGGGAAGACACCGAGGATCATTAAAGGGACATAAAGCTGGACCAACATCCCTCAGCACTGGAGGTGTCCCCACTGCCACCACAGAGGCTGGGTGGTCCCAGTGCCCCCTGGCACAGGGACACGGGGCTGTCACCGTCCCCTTCCACCCCGGGAATGTCCCCACAGGGGGGTTTGGGTGGTCCCAGTGCCCCCTGGCACAAGGACATGGGACAGGGGCACTGCCACCATCCCCTTCCACCCCAGGAATGTCCCCACAGGGGGTTTGGGTGGTCCCAGTGCCCCCTGGCACAGGGACACGGGGCTGTCACCGTCCCCTTCCACCCTGGGAATGTCCCCACAGGGGGTTTGGGTGGTCCCGGTGCCCCCCTTCCCCTGCCCTGGGTGCAGCCACGCTCGCCCCTCGCCCCCTCACCCCGGGGGCACCTCGGAGACAGGAGATCCCCCAGGGCCCCCATCCCACCCTGGCCAGCAGCCAGACCCCCATTCCCGCTGGGATTGGTCCCTCCACCACCTTCCCCCTCCGATCCTGGAGGGCTCAGCCGGAGCTGGACCCGCCGGCACCTCCAGGAGGGCACTCGGAGCCCACCCTCATCCCCTGAGCCATGCCAGGGGCACTGCCAGCTCCGCCTGGGAGCATTCCTGGGATGGCACAGCCCAGGATGGCACAGCCCTCGGAGCATTCCCGGGGTGGCACAGCCCTGGAATGGCACAGCCCAGGATGGCACAGCCCTGGGAGCATTCTCGGGATGGCACAGCCCAGGATGGCACAGCCCCAGGAGCATTCCCAGGATGGCACAGCCCTGGGATGGCACAGCCCAGGATGGCACAGCCCCGGGATGGCACAGCCCTGGGAGCATTCCCAGGATGGCACAGCCCAGGATGTCACAGCCCTGGAGCATTCCCGGGATGGCACAGCCCAGGATGGCACAGCCCTGGAGCATTCCCAGGATGGCACAGCCCATCCCACCCCCGCCCCCCCGTTGGTACCTGCGGAAGGTCCTGTCCGGGCCCTGCCGGGATTTCCCGGGAGCAGGTTCCAGGCCCCGCCGGTGCCCGGCCAGGAGCCCGTCGGTCTCCAGGGATTCCCCTCCGTCCCCCTCCGAGGGCGTCTCCAGGAATTCCTTGTCGTTCCAGGCTCCCGGCGGGCCCTCCGGGGGCTGGTAGCGGATCTCGATGGAGAGGGTGGCCTGGGGGAAAGGGGGGTATCAATCCAAAGTCTCCCCTTCCCTCAGCCAAAGTCTCTCCTTCCCTCATCCAGAGTCTCTCCTTCCCTCATCCAGAGTCTCCACTTCCCTCATCCAAAGTCTCTCCTTCCCTCATCCAAAGTCTCTCCTTCCCTCAACCAAAGTCTCTCCTTCCCTCAGCCAAAGTCTCCCCTTCCCTCATCCCAGAGTCTCTCCTTCCCTCAGCCAAAGTCTCCCCTTCCCTCAGCCAAAGTCTCTCCTTCCCTCATCCAAAGTCTCTCCTTCCCTCATCCAAAGTCTCTCCTTCCCTCATCCCGGAGTCTCTCCTTCCCTCAGCCAGAGTCTCTCCTTCCCTCAGCCAAAGTCTCCCCTTCCCTCATCCAAAGTCTCTCCTTCCCTCAACCAGAGTCTCTCCTTCCCTCATCCCAGAGTCTCTCCTTCCCTCAGCCAAAGTCTCCCCTTCCCTCATCCAAAGTCTCTCCTTCCCTCAACCAGAGTCTCTCCTTCCCTCATCCCAGAGTCTCTCCTTCCCTCAGCCAAAGTCTCCCCTTCCCTCATCCAGAGTCTCTCCTTCCCTCAACCAAAGTCTCTCCTTCCCTCATCCAGAGTCTCCCCTTCCCTCATCCAGAGTCTCTCTTTCCCTCATCCCTGAGTCTCCCCTTCCCTCAGCCAAAGTCTCCCCTTCCCTCATCCAGAGTCTCTCCTTCCCTCAGCCAGAGTCTCTCTTTCCCTCATCCCAGAGTCTCCCCTTCCCTCAGCCAAAGTCTCCCCTTCCCTCATCCAGAGTCTCCCCTTCCCTCAGCCAGAGTCTCTCCTTCCCTCATCCAAAGTCTCTCCTTCCCTCATCCAGAGTCTCTCCTTCCCTCATCCAGAGTCTCTCCTTCCCTCATCCCGGAGTCTCTCCTTCCCTCATCCCGGAGTCTCCCCTTCCCTCATCCAAAGTCTCTCCTTCCCTCAACCAAAGTCTCTCCTTCCCTCACCCCGGAGTCTCTCCTTCCCTCATCCAAAGTCTCTCCTTCCCTCATCCAAAGTCTCTCCTTCCCTCATCCAGAGTCTCTCCTTCCCTCATCCAGAGTCTCTCCTTCCCTCAGCCAAAGTCTCTCCTTCCCTCATCCAAAGTCTCTCCTTCCCTCATCCAGAGTCTCTCCTTCCCTCATCCCAGAGTCTCTCCTTCCCTCATCCAGAGTCCCTCCTTCCCTCATCCAGAGTCTCTCCTTCCCTCATCCCAGAGTCTCTCCTTCCCTCATCCCAAGTCTCTCCTTCCCTCATCCCAAGTCTCTCCTTCCCTCAGCCAAAGTCTCTCCTTCCCTCAACCAAAGTCTCTCCTTCCCTCATCCAGAGTCTCTCTTTCCCTCATCCCTGAGTCTCCCCTTCCCTCATCCAAAGTCTCCCCTTCCCTCAGCCAAAGTCTCTCCTTCCCTCAGCCATTACAGAATGGTTTGGGTGGGAAGGGGCTCCAAGGATCCCGGAATTCCACCCATTCCATGGGCAGGGACACCTCCCAACATCCCAGATGGTTCCAATCCCGCCCATCCAGAGCAGCCTCCGCGTCCCTCGGAGCGTTTCCCCGTTTCCCAGGGAGATGGATTTTAGGGACACGCTTGGAAAGGAGGCTCCGGCCGCTCCTGGGATCAAATCCCGGGGGTTCCATCAACAAATCAACCCCCACATCCCCCTTCCGCCCTTTCCTTGGGAATCTGCTGCTCTCCCGGGATCAGGGACAGGGGCAGTTGTGTGGAATTGCTGGGATGAGCAGGGAAGGGCTGAGTGGATTCAGGGAAGAGTTGAGTGGATTCAGGGAAGGGTTGAGTGGATTCATTGGGAAGGGCTGAGTGGATTCATTGGGACTAGAGGAGTGGATTCATTGGGAAGAGAGGAGTGGATTCATTGGGAAGGGCTGAGTGGATTCATTGGGAAGAGCTGAGTGGATTCAGGGAAGGGCTGAGTGGATTCAGGGAAGAGCTGAGTGGATTCAGGGAAGAGCTGAGTGGATTCAGGGAAGAGCTGAGTGGATTCAGGGAAGAGCTGAGTGGATTCAGGGAAGGGCTGAGTGGATTCAGGGAAGGGCTGAGTGGATTCAGGGAAGGGCTGAGTGGATTCAGGGAAGAGCTGAGTGGATTCATTGGGAAGGGCTGAGTGGATTCAGGGAAGGGCTGAGTGGATTCATTGGGAAGGGCTGAGTGGATTCAGGGAAGGGCTGAGTGGATTCATTGGGAAGGGCTGAGTGGATTCATTGGGAAGGGCTGAGTGGATTCATTGGGAAGGGCTGAGTGGATTCAGGGAAGGGCTGAGTGGATTCAGGGAAGAGCTGAGTGGATTCATTGGGAAGAGCTGAGTGGATTCAGGGAAGAGCTGAGTGGATTCATTGGGAAGGGCTGAGTGGATTCAGGGAAGGGCTGAGTGGATTCAGGGAAGGGTTGAGTGGATTCATTGGGAAGGGCTGAGTGGATTCATTGGGAAGGGCTGAGTGGATTCATTGGGAAGAGAGGAGTGGATTCATTGGGAAGGGCTGAGTGGATTCATTGGGAAGGGCTGAGTGGATTCATTGGGAAGAGAGGAGTGGATTCATTGGGAAGAGAGGAGTGGATTCATTGGGAAGAGAGGAGTGGATTCAGGGAAGGGCTGAGTGGATTCAGTGGGAAGAGAGGAGTGGATTCATTGGGAAGAGCTGAGTGGATTCATTGGGAAGGGCTGAGTGGATTCAGGGAAGGGCTGAGTGGATTCATTGGGAAGGGCTGAGTGGATTCATTGGGAAGGGCTGAGTGGATTCAGGGAAGAGCTGAGTGGATTCAGGGAAGGGCTGAGTGGATTCAGGGAAGGGCTGAGTGGATTCATTGGGAAGGGCTGAGTGGATTCAGGGAAGGGTTGAGTGGATTCAGGGAAGGGCTGAGTGGATTCATTGGGAAGAGCTGAGTGGATTCAGGGAAGGGCTGAGTGGATTCATTGGGAAGAGCTGAGTGGATTCAGGGAAGAGCTGAGTGGATTCAGGGAAGAGCTGAGTGGATTCAGGGAAGGGCTGAGTGGATTCAGGGAAGGGCTGAGTGGATTCATTGGGAAGGGCTGAGTGGATTCATTGGGAAGGGCTGAGTGGATTCATTGGGAAGGGCTGAGTGGATTCATTGGGAAGGGCTGAGTGGATTCATTGGGAAGGGCTGAGTGGATTCAGGGAAGGGCTGAGTGGATTCATTGGGAATGGCTGAGTGGATTCAGGGAAGAGCTGAGTGGATTCAGGGAAGAGCTGAGTGGATTCAGGGAAGAGCTGAGTGGATTCAGGGAAGAGCTGAGTGGATTCATTGGGAAGAGAGGAGTGGATTCAGTGGGAAGAGCTGAGTGGATTCATTGGGAAGAGCTGAGTGGATTCATTGGGAAGAGAGGAGTGGATTCAGTGGGAAGAGCTGAGTGGATTCATTGGGAAGAGCTGAGTGGATTCATTGGGAAGGGCTGAGTGGATTCAGGGAAGAGCTGAGTGGATTCATTGGGAAGGGCTGAGTGGATTCATTGGGAAGGGCTGAGTGGATTCATTGGGAAGGGCTGAGTGGATTCAGGGAAGGGCTGAGTGGATTCAGGGAAGGGCTGAGTGGATTCAGGGAAGGGCTGAGTGGATTCAGGGAAGAGCTGAGTGGATTCATTGGGAAGAGCTGAGTGGATTCAGGGAAGAGCTGAGTGGATTCATTGGGAAGGGCTGAGTGGATTCATTGGGAAGGGCTGAGTGGATTCAGGGAAGGGCTGAGTGGATTCATTGGGAAGAGCTGAGTGGATTCAGGGAAGAGCTGAGTGGATTCATTGGGAAGAGAGGAGTGGATTCAGTGGGAAGAGCTGAGTGGATTCATTGGGAAGAGCTGAGTGGATTCATTGGGAAGGGCTGAGTGGATTCAGGGAAGAGCTGAGTGGATTCATTGGGAAGGGCTGAGTGGATTCATTGGGAAGGGCTGAGTGGATTCATTGGGAAGGGCTGAGTGGATTCAGTGGGAAGGGGCAGGAGGCGGCTGTTCCCGCAGGGGAAGAGGGAATTAAAGAAATAAAAACTCCGGGAATGGGCCTGAGGAGGGAGGAAAAAACGCAAGGAGAGCAGATCTGGGATGTTGGGAGAAATAACTCCGGCTGCTCTTCCTCGGTTTGTCGGGATTAAAGGAACAGGACGCTCCAAAGGAGGAAAATCCCGGATTTTTCCGAGCTTTCAGTGGCACAGGGATTTTTATGGAAAAATCAATGGGTGGAATCAAACACACACAAATTCCTGAGGACAAAACCGGTGGGTTTGGGATGAACTAACCCAGGGCTGAGGAGGGGCCTCAGAGCCCGGCTGGGAAACAGGGAATCCTGGAATGGTTTGGGTGGGAAGGGACCTCAAATCCCATCCCATTTCATGCCAGGCCCCAGGGAATGGATCCCAGTGGGAAAGGGGAGATTTGGGTGGGAGATTGGGAAGGGATTCCTGGCTGGGAGGGTGGGGAGGGGCTGGGCTGGAATTCCCAGAGAAGCTGTGGCTGCCCCTGGATCCCTGGGAGTGTCCAAGGCCGGGTTGGATTCCCTGGGATAGCAGGAGGTGTCCTTGCCCATGGCAGGGGGTGGGACAGGATGGGATTTAAGATCCCTTCCCACCCAAACCGCTCTGGGATTCCGGGATCCCATCCCTGGGCTGTGGCTCTCCCCATCCACGCTCGGATCCCTCCCCGTTTGTCCCCATCCCAGACTTCCCACACCGCAGAAAAATCCCAGTTTCTCCTTCCCCTCGGGACATTCCCGGCTGCCTCATTCCTTCAGGGAACACCGCCCTGGAGGATCCAGGGATCGGGGCGGGTCCCACACTCCCAGAGGGATTCCCAAGGGATGGGGACGGACAGACGGACACGGGACAGGCAGCAGTGGCTGTCTGTCCCCCCGTCCCACCTGCGTGGCCGAGTTGTTGTCGTCGACGAGCGTGTCCGTCAGCTCCAGCTGCCCCTCCTGCACCACCTCCTGCAGCACCATCCGGAACGTCCCCAGGAGCCTGCGGAGCACAGGACACCCCGCTCAGGGCGGCAGGACCCGGAGCCGCCCGGGAAGGGCCTCCCTGGAGAAGTTATCCCGGGATCTGGGGCTCCCTCGGCTCCCAGTTCTCCTCCCGAGGAGGGGGGAGATCCCCGAGCGGAGCCCCCGGCCCGGGGGGAAAGGGGGAGATGGGAGAGGCTTTTCCCAGGGAAGGCTGGAAAAGAGGGAGGGTTTGGGAACAGCCTTTCCCAGGGAAAGCTGTTGGGATTGGAAAAGAGGGAAGATTTGGGAGCAGCCTTTCCCAGGGAATGCTGTTGGGATGAGAAAGGAAGGAGGGTTTGGGAGCAGCCTTTCCCAGGGAATGCTGGAAAAGAGGAGGGTTTGGGAGCAGCCTTTCCCAGGGAATGCTGGAAAAGAGGGAGGGTTTGGGAGCAGCCTTTCCCAGGGAATGCTGCTGGGATGAGAAAGGAAGGAGGGTTTGGGAGCAGCCTTTTCCAGGTAACTCTGTTGGGATAGGAAAAGAGGGAGGGTTTGGGAGTAGCCTTTCCCAGGGAATGCTGTTGGGATGAGAAAGGAAGGAGGGTTTGGGAGCAGCCTTTCCCAGGGAATGCTGGAAAAGAGGGAGACTTTGGGAACAGCCTTTCCCAGGGAAAGCTGTTGGGATTGGAAAAGAGGGAAGATTTGGGAGCAGCCTTTCCCAGGGAACTCTGTTGGGATTGGAAAAGAGGAAGGTTTGGGAGCAGCCTTTCCCATGGAATGCTGTTGGGATGAGAAAGGAAGGAGGGTTTGGGAGCAGCCTTTCCCAGGGAACTCTGTTGGGATGGGAAAAGAGGGAGGTTTTGGGAGCAGCCTTTCCCAGGGAATGCTGGAAAAGAGGGAGGGTTTGGGAGCAGCCTTTCCCAGGGAATGCTGGACAAGAGGAAGGTTTGGGAGCAGCCTTTCCCAGGGAATCCTGTTGGGATTGGAAAAGAGGGAGGGTTTGGGAACAGCCTTTCCCAGGGAATGTTGGAAAAGAGGGAGGGTTTGGGAGCAGCCTTTCCCAGGGAATGCTGTTGGGATGAGAAAGGAAGGAGGGTTTGGGAGCAGCCTTTCCCAGGGAATGCTGGAGAAGAGGGAGGGTTTGGGAACAGCCTTTTCCAGGGAATGCTGGAAAAGAGGGAAGATTTGGGAACAGCTTTTCCCAGGGAACTCTGTCAGGATTGGAAAAAGGGGAGGGTTTGGGAGCAGCCTTTCCCAGGGAACGCTGGAAAAGAGGGAGGGTTTGGGAACAGTCTTTCCCAGGGAATGCTGGAAAAGAGGGAGGCTTTGGGAACAGCCTTTCCCAGGGAATGCTGCTGGGATTGGAAAAGAGGGAGGGTTTGGGAGCAGCCTTTCCCAGGGAATACTGTTGGGATTGGGAAAGGAGAGAGGTTTTGGGAGCAGCCTTTTCCAGGGAACGCTGTCGGTAACACTCTCCAGCTCTCCTGGAGCCCCTCTGGGCTCTCAGTCCTTTCCAACCCGAGCCACGCCGGGATTCAACGATTCCAGGATAAAAGCCGGAGTGTCAGAGCCAGTCCAGCTTTTCCACACACACCCAGGTGGTGACATCCAGCCCGGGGTAGATGTCCCCACCTCCTGAGGGGACACATTCTCCTTCCCTGAATCCCTCCCATTCTCCTTCCCTGGATCCCTTCCAGCCCTGGGGGAACGTTCTCCTTCCCTGGATCCCTCCCAGGCCAGGGATAACATTCTCCTTCCCTGGATCCCTCCCATTCTCCTTCCCTGGATTTCCCCCAGCCCTGGGATAACATTCTCATTCCCTGGATCCCTCCCATTCTCCTTCCCTGGATCCTTCCCAGCCCTGGGAGAACATTCTCCTTCCCTGGATCCCTCCCAGCCCTGGGATAACAATCTCCTTCCCTGGATCCCTCCCAGCCCTGGGAGAACATTCTCCTTCCCTGGATACCTCCCAGGCCAGGGATAACATTCTCCTTTCTTGGATCCCTCCCATTCTCTTTCCCTGGATCCCTTCCAGACTTGGGAGAACGTTCTCATTCCTTGGATTCCCCCCAGCCCTGGGAGAACATTCTCCTTCCCTGGATCCCTCCCATTCTCCTTCCCTGGATCCTTCCCAGCCCTGGGAGAACATTCTCCTTTCTTGGATCCCTCCCATTCTCCTTCCCTGGATCCCTCCTGGTCCAGGGAGAACATTCTCCTTCCCTGGATCCCTCCCATTCTCCTTCCCTGGATCCCTCCCAGCCCTGGGATAACATTCTCCTTTCTTGGATCCCTCCCATTCTCTTTCCCTGGATCCCTCCCAGCCCTGGGATAACAATCTCCTTCCCTGGATTTCCCCCAGCCCTGGGATAACAATCTCCTTCCCTGGATCCCTCCCAGCCCTGGGATAACGTTCTCCTTCCCTGGATCCCTCCCAGCCCTGGGATAACAATCTCCTTCCCTGGATCCCTCCCAGCCCTGGGATAACAATCTCCTTCCCTGGATCCCTCCCAGCCCTGGCAGGGGGAGCAGGAAGGAATTAAATATTCAGCAGCGCCTGCCCAGCCTTCCCTTTCCAAGTGTTCCATAATTCATGTTCCGGCCCCGCTCCCTTCCCTGATGGAAACACCGGGGCCTGTCTGGGTCACCTGTAACTGGATCCCCCTGGAGATCCTGTTTCCAGCCCAGCCAGGCCGGATCCGGGCCTGGGGCTCCCCAAATCCTTGGATCGGGGCGGGCTGGGAATGCTCCACACCCTGGACCTTCCCCTCCCTGCTCTCCCGGCACTTCCCGTCTCTCAGGGGTGGCTCGGGGTGGCCTGGGATGATGGGAAATCCAGCTCTGGGGGTCTCCAGGGGCAAAATGCCCCCCTGGATTTGCCAGGAGCCTCCTCCAGCCCATGGAATCCCGTCCCCCCTCCCCTGCCTGCCCAGCCCTCGGATGGTCCTGGATCCCGGGGCAGGTTCTGCTCCTGCAGCCAGGGAGGAGCTCTCTGAGGGGATGGAATCTCCATCCTTCCTTCCAGCCATCTTTCCTTCCATCCATCCATCCTTTCTTCCTTCCATCCCTCCTTCACTCACTCCATCCTTCCATCTCTCCATCCCTCCACCCATCCTTCCTTCCTTCCTTCCATCCATCCATCCATCCTTCCATCCATCCATCCATCCTTCCTTCCGTCCTTCCATCCTTCCATCCATCTATCCATCCTTCCTTCCATCCTTCCATCCATCTATCCATCCTTCCTTCCATCCATCCCTCCATCCCTTCCATCCATCCCTCCTTCCACCCTTCCTTCCTTCCATCCATTCTTCCATCCCTCCCTCCATCCATCTCTCCATCCCTTCCATCCATCCTTCCCTCCTTCCATCCCTCCATCCCTCCACAGATCCCAGGAGCCGACAAAAGTCCCCTTCCACCATCCAGGTTCAGTCCCTGCCCCCCCCGGGCCCCCCCGGCACAGAGGGATGGGAAAAGCAGAGGGATGGGAAAAGCAGAGGGATGGGAAAAGCAGAGGGATGCAACCCCTTCCAACCCATTTCCAGGGAATTACTGTGGCTGCCCCATCCCTGGGAGTGTCCCAGGCCAGGTTGGATTCCCTGGGACACCAGGATCAGTTTAAGGTCCCTTCCCACCCAAACCATTCCAGGATTCCATGACCCGTCAGCTCCCGGAGCGGTGGCCACCAAATTCCCACTTTTTGATCCATGACCAACCCCCCCCTTCCCGTCCTTATCCCTAAGGAAGCAGAGCTGCTGCAGCTCCGCCCGGGATTCCCGGATCCTGCTGCTGCTCCCTGACCCAGCCCCCTTTTCCAGGTGGGATCTGGAACGAAACCCCCGTTATTCCTCAGACCCCGTTATTCCCAGGCTGCCAAAGGAATGGGAGCAGCTCCTTCCCAGCTCCCCCTGGACGTGTCACCCTCCTGCTGGACATCCATGGAATTCCCATCCCTGGGAATGTTATCTTATCCTGCTGCTGGACATCCATGGAATTCCCATCCCTGGAATGTGTTATCCTCCTGCTGGACATCCATGGAATCCCCACCCCTGGGAATGTTATCTTATCCTGCTGCACATCCATGGAATCCCCATCCCTGGAATGTGTCACCCTCCTGCTGGACATCCATGGAATCCCCACCCCTGGGAATGTTATCTTATCCTGCTGCACATCCATGGAATCCCCACCCCTGGGAATGTTATCTTATCCTGCTGGACATCCATGGAATCCCCACCCCTGGGAATGTTATCTTATCCTGCTGGACATCCATGGAATCCCCACCCCTGGGAATGTTATCTTATCCTGCTGGACATCCATGGAATCCCCACCCCTGGGAATGTCATCTTATCCTGCTGGACATCCATGGAATCCCCACCCCTGGGAATGTTATCTTATCCTGCTGCTGGACATCCATGGAATCCCCACCCCTGGGAATGTTATCTTATCCTGCTGGACATCCATGGAATCCCCACCCCTGGGAATGTCATCTTATCCTGCTGCTGCACATCCATGGAATCCCCACCCCTGGGAATGTTATCTTATCCTGCTGGACATCCATGGAATCCCCACCCCTGGGAATGTTATCTTATCCTGCTGGACATCCATGGAATCCCCACCCCTGGGAATGTTATCCTCCTGCTGGACATCCATGGAATCCCCACCCCTGGGAATGTTATCTTATCCTGCTGGACATCCATGGAATCCCCACCCCTGGAATGTTATCCTATCCTGCTGGACATCCATGGAATCCCTATCCCTGGGAATGTTATCTTATCCTGCTGGACATCCATGGAATCCCCACCCCTGGGAGTGTCCCAGGCCAGGCTGGAGCATCCCGGGATAGCGGGAGGTGCCGGGGTTGGAAGTGGAGGAGCTCTAAGGCCCATTCCCACCCCCAGCATTCCAAGCTCCCATTCCATCTTCCCGGGGTTGGAAGTGGAGGAGCTCTAAGGCCCATTCCCACCCCCAGCATTCCATGTTCCCGTTCCATCTTCCCGGGGTGTCCCACCCCCCTCCCGCAGCTCCTCCAGCCCCGGTTTGGGCGGAATTCCCCGTTTCCGAGCCCAAACCCCGGCGTGACACCAGGAAAACCGGGATCTCATCCCAAAGCAGCTGCCAGGCAGGAGCTGTTCCAACCCCCAGGGATTCCCTGGCACTGCTCATCCCGCTCCTCTGCCCATCCAAAAATCCATGGATAATTAACGAGGCTTTTGGCAACAGTTTCCCGGGAAAAAAAAAACACAAACAAAAAGGAAGGAGCGACTTTGCTGGAGCAGCCTGGAATATCCTGGGATGAGCAGCATGGACATGGAACATCCTGGAATATCCTGGGATGAGCAGCATGGACATGGAACATCCTGGAATATCCTGGGATGAGCAGCATGGACATGGAACATCCTGGAATATCCTGGGATGAGCAGCATGGACATGGAACATCCTGGAATACCCTGGGATGAGCAGCATGGACATGGAACATCCTGGAATATCCTGGGATGAGCAGCATGGACATGGAACATCCTGGAATATCCTGGGATGAGCAGCATGGACATGGAACATCCTGGAATACCCTGGGATGAGCAGCATGGACATGGAACATCCTGGGATATCCTGGGATGAGCAGCATGGACACGGAACATCCTGGAATATCCTGGGATGAGCAGCACGGACATGGAACATCCTGGAATATCCTGGGATGAGCAGCATGGACATGGAACATCCTGGAATACCCGGGGGCTGCAGAGCCGCTGCCGTGTCCCACGTTTCTCCAGGTTATCCAGGTGAAAACCAAGCCCTTGGAAGCGGGGGCTGGGAGCGAAGGGGGGGATGAGGAGGGAAGGGATTTTAGGAAGTTGGAACTCCCAAGGACTCGGATGTTTCCAGAGGAAGCCGCAGTTCGGGGAGGGAGGGGGGAAAAAGGTTCCCCATCCCGGAGCAAATTCCCAGCTCCAGAAGGCAGAGGGAACGGTTGGGATTAAAAATCAGGATTGGGAAAAGAGGGCTTTGGATGTCAGTGCAAAGGCTGCAGCTTCCAAAGGTTCCATCAGACCCCCAAACGTCCAACAGCAGCTCCCCCCCCAGCTCCTGGTTTTCTGCTTTTCTGGGGTTTGTAGGGAGTTCCAGAATCCTGGAATGGTTTGGGTTGCAGGGACCTTAAATCCCGTCCCATTCCATGGGCAGGGACACCTCCCGCTATCCCAGGGGATCCAACCCGGCCTTGGACACTTCCAGGGATCCAGGGGCAGCCACAGCTTCTCTGGGAATTCCAGCCCAGCCCCTCCCCACCCTCCCAGCCAGGAATCCCTTCCCAATCTCCCACCCAAGTGCTCCATGTGGGAAGGGCAGTGGGACAACCCAGGAACCCCACGGCCCCGGGGTTATTGTTCCCATCCTGCTGCTCCTGCCTTGGATGTTTCCCTGTGGATGGAGGGATGGATGGATGGAGGGATGGATGAAGGGATGGATGGAGGGATGGAGGGAGGGAAGGAGGGAGGGATGAAGGGAGGGAGGGATGGAGGGAGGGAAGGAGGGAAGGAGGGATGGAGGGATGGAGGGATGGAGGGATGGAGGGATGGAGGGATGGAGGGATGGAGGGATGGAGGGATGGAGGGATGGAGGGATGGAGGGATGGAGGGAAGGAGGGAAGGAGGGAAGGAGGGATGGATGCAGGGATGGAGGCATGGATGGAGGGATGGAAGGAGGGATGGATGGAGGGATGGAGGGATGGATGGAAGGAGGGATGGATGCAGGGATGGAGGGATGGATGGAAGGAGGGATGGGTGGATGCAGGGATGGAGGGATGGAAGGAGGGATGCATGGAGGGATGGAGGGATGGATGCAGGGATGGAAGGAGGGATGGATTGAAGGAGGGATGGATGGAGGGATGGATGCAGGGATGGATGATCCCCCCCGCCAGGACTTTCCCCCCTGGAGAGGCCCCAGGGACACAGCAGAGCTCCCTTTTCCCCCTGGGGATGCCGGGGCTGGATCCAAACCCTCGGGAATGGAGTCCCTTTGTCTCTCCATGCCAGGCAAGCGGAGGCAGCTCCCGCCTCTCTCTTCCCCCTGGGATCAGTTTTCCACAGGGGGATCTGGGGTGTTATCTGTGCCTCCTCCTTCCCTCAGGAATGTGGCTTTTGGCCTTTGGGCAGATCCAATTCCTGCTCCTCCTCCTGGAGGGGAAAACTGGGACACAACCCCCTAGGGAAAGGATCCGGGTCCTGCTCCTCAGAATCTCCTGGATCCATCGTATTCCATGTCCATGGCGCTCATCCCACAGCAATCCCGAGTGTCCCACACCTGGGAGATCACATCCCACATCCGTCTCCTGGATCCATATCCATATCCACCATATCCCATGTCCATGGTGCTCATCCCACAGCAATCCCAACTGTCCCACACTTGGCAGCTCACATCCCACATCCGTCTCCTGGATCCATATCCACCATATTCCATGTCCATGCTGCTCATCCCACAGCAATCCCGACTGTCCCATACCTGGGAGATCACATCCCACATCCATTTCCTGGATCCATCATATTCCATGTCCATGCTGCTCATCCCAAGTGTCCCACACCTGGCAGCTCACATCCCACATCCCTCTCCTGGATCCATATCCATATCCACCATATCCCATGTCCATGGTGCTCATCCCGAGTGTCCCACACCTGGCAGCTCACATCCATCCATCTCACATCCCACATCCATCTCCTGGATCCATCATATCCCACGTCCATGCTGCTCCTCCCACAGCGATCCCGACTGTCCCACACCTGGCAGCTCACATCCACACCCATCTCCTGGATCCATATCCATATCCACCATATCCCATGTCCATGGTGCTCATCCCACAGTGTCCCACACCTGGCAGCTCACATCCCACACCCATCTCCTGGATCGATATCCATATCCACCATATTCCATGTCCATGCTGCTCATCCCACAGCAACCCCGAGTGTCCCACACCTGGGAGATCACATTCCACATCCATCTCCTGGATCCATCATATTCCATGTCCATGCTGCTCATCCCACAGCAATCCCGAGTGTCCCACACCTGGGAGATCACATCCCACATCCGTCTCCTGGATCCATCTCCTGGATCCATCATATTCCATGTCCATGGTGCTCATCCCACAGTGTCCCACACCTGGCAGCTCACATCCCACATCCATCTCCTGGATCTATATCCACCATATTCCATGTCCATGCTGCTTATCCCACAGCAATCCCGACTGTCCCATACCTGGGAGATCACATCCCACATCCATTTCCTGGATCCATCATATTCCATGTCCATGCTGCTCATCCCAAGTGTCCCACACCTGGTAGCTCACATCCCACATCCATCTCCTGGATCCATATCCATATCCACCATATCCCATGTCCATGCTGCTCATCCCACAGAGATCCCGAGTGTCCCACACTTGGCAGCTCACATCCGACATCCATCTCCTGGATCCACCTCCTGGATCCATCATATTCCATGTCCGTGGTGCCCATCCCACAGTGTCCCACACCTGGCAGCTCAAATCCCACATCCATCTCCTGGATCCATATCCATATCCACCGTATTCCATGTCCATGCTGCTCATCCCACACCCATCCCCTGCATCCCCCCCTCTCCCAGAGCCCTTCCCCGTGGGGAATTCCCCATCCCAGGAATTCTCACCCATCCCGGAGGTGTCGGAAGCTGGGTGTGAAAGACCCCACAATTATTGATCCCTGTCCTGGGTGTGAAAAGACCCAAAATTATTGATCCCTGTCCTGGGTGTGAAAAGACCCCACAATTATTGATCCCTGTCCTGGGTGTGAAAGACCCAAAATTATTGATCCCTGTCCTGGGTGTGAAAGACCCCACAATTATTGATCCCTGTCCTGGGTGTGAAAGACCCCACAATTATTGATCCCTGTCCTGGGTGTGAAAGACCCCACAATTATTGATCCCTGTCCTGGGTGTGAAAGACCCAAAATTATTGATCCCTGTCCTGGGTGTGAAAAGACCCACAATTAATGATCCTATTCTCATGTGGAGCCTTTGGATGTGGAGCCCCCAAAATTATTGATCCTTCTCTTGGCTCTGGAAGACCCACAATTATTGATCCTATTCTTGGGGGGGGGCATTTGGATGTGGAGGCCCCAAAATTATTGATCCCTGTCCTGGGTGTGAAAGACCCAAAATTATTGATCCCTGTCCTGGGTGTGAAAGACCCAAAATTATTGATCCCTGTCCTGGGTGTGAAAAGACCCCACAGTTATTGATCCCTGTCCTGGGTGTGAAAGATCCAAAATTATTGATCCTATTCTCATGTGGAGCCTTTGGATGTGGAGGCCCCACAATTATTGATCCCTCTCCTGGGTGTGAAAGACCCACAATTATTGATCCCTGTCCTGGGTGTGAAAGACCCACAATTATTGATCCCTGTCCTGGGTGTGGAAGATCCACAGCTATTGATCCTTCTCCTGGGTGTGAAAAGACCCAAATTATTGATCCCTGTCCTGGGTGTGAAAGACCCCACAATTATTGATCCTCCTCCTGGGTGTGAAAAGACCCAAAATTATTGATCCTCCTCCTGGGTGTGAAAAGACCCACAATTATTGATCCTTCTCCTGGACATGGAAAGACCCACAACTATTGATCCTTCTCCTGGGTGTGAAAAGACCCCACAATTCTTGCCCCTCCTCTTGCGTGGAGCGTTTCCAGCCTGGATTTCCCCCCCCGGATGAGGCCTGGCTGGGATGGGACACCCTGGGAGAGGTGGCTGTGCCTTGGAGCATCTCCCAGCCTGGGCATTCCCGATCCAGGGGCTGGAGACACATCCTGGGCTGGTGGCTCTGCTGGGTCATGTTTATGTATCTCCCACATCCCTTTCCGCAGGCACACGGATACACAGCATCCTGGGAATGCTCCCTCATCCCAGAGCCCCTCTGGGCAACCAGTATGAACCAGTCAGGGGCCGAGGCACCGCACTGGGACCGGCCCAGGCTCAGCTTACACCTAATTAGTGCGGGCAGGGAACAAAGAGAGCCCCGGGGCCGTGGCCTGGCTGCTCCCTCCGGTATTCCAGGGGGGCCTGGATCAGGTGTCCCGCCTTTATCCAGGGCTGGGATCGATGGCACCGATCGGCTGCACGTGAATTATTCACACGGAGCCCGGGGATCCTCTTTCCAAACCCCCCCTGCTCCCCCTGCCTTTGTTTGTCCTTCTCCTCCTCCTCCTCATCATCATTCCAGGGCCTGGAGCTGCCTTTAGGGTTTCATTTTGTTTTCCTTTTTCCCCCTCCACATATTCCCTGCGTTCCTTGGAGGGATATTCCCCCGTCCAACCCTTTCCTTGGACTCTCCCGGGGATCCAGGGGCAGCCACAGCTTCTCTGGGAATTCCAGCCCAGCCCCTCCCCACCCTCCCAGCCAGGAATCCCTTCCCAATCTCCCCCCCAAATCTCCCCTTTCCCACTGGGATCCATTCCCTGGGGCCTGGCATTCCAGGCCCTGATCCCCAGTCCCTCTCCAGCTCTCCTGGAGCCCCTTCAGGCTCTGGAATGTGCTCCAAGCTCTCCCGGGATCCTTCCCAAATCCAGCCTGGCCATTCCCAGCTCTCCCAGCCTGGAGCCAGAGCCTGCCATTGGATCCAGCCCCAGCCCAGCTCCTCCCTGGGAAGGAGTTCCGGGAACAAGGGGGTTCCCTGGGAATCTCGGCACTCAGGGCAGGGTCTCCCTTCCCCTTTCCTGCCTTTCCATCCCCACATTCCAGAAAAATCCCTCTGAGTGGATTCTGAGCGTCCTTTATCCTGGAATCCTGGAATGGTTTGGGTGGGAAGGGCCCTCAAATCCCATCCCATTCCATGTTCTGGGACACCTCCCACTATCCCAGGGAATCCAACCCGGCCCTGGACACTCCCAGGGATCCAGGAGCAGCCACAGCTTCCCTGGGAATCCCAAACCAAACCCCCGCAGGACTCGTAAAATCCGGGAATCCGCCCCCGAGGATCAACTCCCCCCTTGACAACCCCCCAAAACACCCCCTCACACCAATTTTCCGGGAAGAAACGGTGGCGTCCCGGGAAAACCACGGCCCAGGGAGCTGCTGGCGGGAGCAATCCTGGAATTCCCAAGGCAAGCAGGGATCCGGGCTGGGAAGGGGAAGGGGAGGGAAGGACGGGAAGAGGCTCTGACCTGTTGGTGAAGACTTTGCTGTAGTTGAAGACCTGGATCTCCAGCAGCTCCTTCCCGTCCAGCTCCGTCCCCAGCGGCCACCGGAACGTCTGGGGTGGGAGCACAGGGACACTCAGCGACGTTCCGGGGGGAAAAGGGGGATAAAGGTCAGGCTGCGGCTTTCCCCGGGAGAAATCCCCGGGATTTCTGGCAGGGATCTGGCCAAGAATGTTCCCAGGGCCCAGGGGTTTACGGATATATAAATAAAGAGATAATATAAATATATAGACTTTGGATAAATGGGGGTGTGTGAAATATATATATATAAAAGACAGGCCAAATATATATTTATAATATATATATTTTATATATTATATATCTATATATTATATAGATTTATCTATATTTTTATATATTATATATTTATATATAATTATATATTAAATTGGATAAATGAGTGTGTAAAATCTATACATAAAAGACAGGCCAAATATGTATTTATAATATACATATTTTTATATATTATATATCTATATATGTAATATATATTTATATAAATTTTTACATATTACATATATATATAAAATATATATTGAGATAATAAATTGGATAAATGCGTGTGTGTAAAATCTATACATAAAAGACAGGCAAAATATATATTTATAATATACATATTTTTATATGTTATATATCTATATATGTAAAATATATTTATATCCATTTTTATATATTATATATTTCTATATAATATATATTTATATATTACATTGGATAAATGGGGGTGTGTAAAATCTATACATAAAAGACAGGCCAAATATATATTTATAAAATATATTTTTATATATTATATATCTATATATTATATAGATTTATCTATATTTTTATATATTACATATCTATATATAATATAGATGTTTATATATTAAATTGGATAAATGTATGTGTGTAAAATCTATACATAAAAGACAGGCCAAATATGTATTTATAATATACATATTTTTATATATTATATATCTATATATGTAATCTATATTTATAGACATTTTTACATATTACATATTTCTACATAATATATATTTATATATTAAATTGGATAAATGCGTGTGTGTAAAATCTATACATAAAAGACAGGCTAAATATATATTTATAATATACATATTTTTATATATTATATATCTATATATGTAAAATATATTTATATCCATTTTTATATATTATATATTTCTATATAATATATATTTATATATTACATTGGATAAATGGGGGTGTGTAAAATATATACATAAAAGACAGGCCAAATATATATTTATAATATACTTATTTTTATATATTATATATCTATATATGTAAAATATATTTATATATATTTTTATATATTATATATTTCTATATAATATATATTTATATATTACATTGGATAAATGGGGGTGTGTAAAATCTATACATAAAAGACAGGCCAAATATTTATTTATAATATACATATTTTTATATATTATATATCTATATATGTAATATATATTTATATAAATTTTTACATATTACATATTTCTACATAATATATATTTATATATTAAATTGGATAAATGCGTGTGTGTAAAATGTATACATAAAAGACAGACCAAATATATATTTATAATATACATATTTTTATATATTATATATCTATATATGTAAAATATATTTATATCCATTTTTACATATTATATATTTCTATATAATATATATTTATATATTACATTGGATAAATGGGGGTGTGTAAAATCTATACATAAAAGACAGGCCAAATATGTATTAATAATATACATATTCTTATATATTATATATCTATATATGTAATACATATTTATATATATTTTTACATATTACATATTTATATATAATATATATTTATATATTAAATTGGATAAATGGGGGTGTGTAAAATCTATACATAAAAGACAGGCCAAATATATATTTATAATATACATATTTTTATATATTATATATCTATATATGTAATATATATTTATATGTGTTTTTATATATTACATATTTATATATAATATATATTTATATATTAAATTGGATAAATGTGTGTGCGTAAAATCTATACATAAAAGACAGGCTAAATATATATTTATAAAATATATATTTAAATATAATATATATTTATGTATAATATATTTATAAAGTATATATAATATATTTACATATTTTATATATTTTATATAATATATATTTTATATATAATATATTCACATGTACTTTAAATATTCATACATATTATAAATTATATATTTATATATAATGTACATATTTTTATATAATATATATTATATATTTTTATATATATTTATACATTGTATATTTATATATAATATGTATTTTATATTTATTTTATATATACTATACATAATATATATTTATATATTTAAATATAATATTTATATATTTATATATCATATATAATATTTATATATAATATATATTTTATATATTTTTATATATTTTCATAATATGTGTTATATATAATATATATTTTTATATGTTATAGATGTACATATATTTTATAAATTATATATGAGCATAATAATACTTGTACATTATATACATATAAATATATACATTATATATATCTATATATATATCTATATATTATGTTACGTTGTATGTTATACTATATAATTATAGAAGTAATATTATATAACATTGTGTTATTATACATAATTATAGAAGTAATAATATATAGTATAATATATAATATAATAATATAATAATATATATTATTATTATATATATGATATATATTATTATATATATTATTATATATAATATAATAATAATAACTGTTATTAGACATAATTATAGAAGTAGTATTATATAACATTGTATTATTATACATAACTATAAAAGTAATATTATAAACCCTTCCATTGTTATATAAAATTATATATTCTGTATATAATATAGAATTATAACATAGAATTATAATTCCATATTATATATAATTACATCATCACTTACACTTACTACCTACATGTATATTTACAGACACACATATAAATATAAATATATATAAATATAAATCTATTTACAGACACGTAAATCCATTTTATATTTATTAAACTGTCCCCCACATTTATCACACCCCCGTGTCTGTGTATTTATATTCACAGATTATCAATATATTGATATTTGCATGTGAAGCATTGACTGGTTTTTTATGGGAAAAAGGATCCCGGGAGAGCTTGGAGCACATTCCAGAGGCTGAAGGGGCTCCAGGAGAGCTGGAGAGGGACTGGGGATCAGGGCCTGGAATGCCAGGAGCCAGGGAATGGATCCCAGTGGGAAAGGGGAGATTTGGGGGGGAGATTGGGAAGGGATTCCTGGCTGGGAGGGTGGGGAGGGGCTGGGCTGGAATTCCCAGAGAAGCTGTGGCTGCCCCTGGATCCCTGGGAGTGTCCCAGGCCGGGTTGGATTCCCTGGGATAGCGGGAGGTGTCCCTGCCCATGGAATGGGATGGGATTTGAGGTCCTTTCCCACCCAGCCCATCCCAGAGTTCCATGAAATGATCCCTGAGTTGCTCCCAGTGGATCCACATTTAAAACCCTGCTGGGAAATGGCCGCTCCAGCCGCATTCCCGGCAGGAATCGAGGGCTCTCCGGAGCCAGCCCTCCCTTCCCAGCTATTTTTGGGCCCTTTTTGATTCCCTCATGCTGAGTCAGGGAAGGAAACGGGAGAAAAACACCGGAATGGCAGAGGGAGAGCCGACGGTTCTGCGGGGGATGGATCCCAAATTCCCACTCCGGGAGCCAGCCCAGCCCTGCCCTTCCCTGCCCATTCCCATTCCCCATTCCCAGGGGTTGGGTCGGTCCACAGGGGCAGCAGCAATCCCAAAATTATCGGGATCGAGGAGGGGTTTAGGTCGGAAAATCCCCCGGAGGCCGCGGAGTCCAACCGGCAGCGCCGAGGCCACGTCCCGGCCCCGTGTCCCCAAGGGCCACTTCCACAGGGATTTTCCACCTTCCCAGGGATAAGGACTCCCCAGACCTCCCCCTGGTGCCACCAGGCCCAGCAGGGATCGTTCCCTTTGGGAGAAGCTGCTCCTCCCGGATCAGGAATTCCGGCTGTTCGGAGCTGGAGGCGGGAAACCCAAGCAGTGGGGACAAGATTCCTGTCGGGATCCTCCCGGTGCTTCCCGGTGTTTGTGGAGCCTCAGCAGCTCCACAGAGCTGGGAAGGGGCTGGAGAACCTGGAACGGCTGAGGGAGCTGGGAAAGGGCTGGAGAACTGGGAATGGCTGCAGGAGCTGGGAAGGGGCTGGAGAACCTGGAATGGCTGAGGGAGCTGGGAAAGGGCTGGAGAACTGGGAATGGCTGCAGGAGCTGGGAAGGGGCTGGAGAACAGGGAATAAGGGAGCTGGGAAGGGGCTGGAAAAGCAGGAAGGGCTGAGGGAGCTGGGAAGGGGCTGGAGAACAGGGAATGAGGGAGCTGGGAAGGGGCTGGGGAACCGGGAATATCTGAGGGAGCTGGGGGGGCTCATCCCGGAGAAAAGAGGGATCAGGAGGGACCTTTTCCTGCCCCACAACTCCCTGACAGGAGGGGGGAGCTGGGGGGGGGTCCCCAATTCCCAGGGAACAAGGGACAGGAGGAGAGGGAACGGCCTCCAGCTGGGCCAGGGGAGGGGCAGGTGGGATATTGGGAACAATTCCCACATGGAAAGGGCTGTCAGGCACTGGAATGAACTTCCCAGGGCAGGGCTGGAGTCGCCATTCCCGGAGGGATCTCAGATCCCTGTGGATGTGGCCCTTGGGGACACGGGTCAGGGGTGGCCTGGGCAGTGCTGGGAATGCTTGGACTCCGTGATCCCAGAGGGATTTTCCAACCTGAACCATCCCTAAGGATTCTGTGCCATCCTGGCACTGTCCCAGCTTCCCCCAATTCCCTGGAATGTTCAGGTCTGGGATCTTTCCTGCTCCCCCAAACCCGACTGGGAGCAGGAGCCTGAGGGATTTTGGGAGCCCTTCCCAAATCTCTCCCCCGGACACAGCTCCTGCTTCGGGGGGGGGTTTAACCTTCCTTGGAAAAATTCCATCCTCTCCTCACTGCGTGGCCGATTTAGGGGTTTCTCAGGAAGCAAAATAACAGATAAGGGGCTTTGGGAAGTGCAGTGGCTGGAAAAGCTCCTGGGAATCCCACGGAACAGCGGGGCCGAGACCTTTCTGCATCCAGGGATTTTCCAGCCCCGGCCCATCCTCTGCTCCCGTGGGAAACCCCAGGGAGCCACCAGGGAAGATATTCCCACCTGGAATATGCCCTGGAACATCCCAGGAGCTCCCCTGCCCAATTCCAGCTCCAGAGGGACCCCCCTGCCTGGAGCCACTGATGGAATTTGGGAGTTCTGCCCGGAATCCCGGGAACTGCAAACCCAGGGGAGTTTGTGCCGCGGTCAGAAATCAGGGAATCCTTAGGGCTGGAAAAGAGCTCCGAGATCTCCGGGCCCAGCCTTTGCTCCATCCCTTCCTGGTGCAGCCCCAGCTTTCCAGGGCCGGGCTTTGGAAAAGGGGCTGGGGTGGGAATTCTGCTGCAAATTCCTTGGATTTGGCTCAATCGGTCAGGAAAGAATGTGGAGGTTGGTGGTTCGGGGCTTAAAAATGAGGATTTCCTTTCTCCTTTCCTTCCATTTCCCCTTTCCTCTTTCCCTTTCTCCTTTCCTTCCTCTCCCCTTTCCTTCCCTTCCCTCTTTCCTTTCCCTTCCTCCTTTCCTTTCCTTTCCCCTTTCCTTACTCCTTTCTCCTTTTCCCTTCTCTTCCCTCTTTCCTTTCACTTTTCCTTTCCTTTTTCTTTCCTCTTTCTTTTCCTTTCCCTCTCCTTTCTCCTTTCCTTTCCCTTTCTCCTTTCTTTTCCCCTTTCTTTACTCCTTTCTCCTTTCCCCTTTCCCTTCCTTCCCTCTTTCCTTTCACTTTTCCTTTCCTTCCCTCTTTCCTTTCACTTTTCCCTTCCTTTTCCCTTTCCTTCCCATTTCCTTCTCCTTTCCTTTCCATTTCCTTCTCCTTTCCTTTCCTTCCCATTTCCTTCTCCTTTCCTTTCCTTCCCATTTCCTTCTCCTTTCCTTTCCTTCCCATTTCCTTCTCCTTCCCTTTCCTTCCCATTCCCTTCTCCTTCCCTTTCCTTCCCATTCCCTTCTCCTTCCCTTTCCTTCCCATTCCCTTCTCCTTCCCTTTCCTTCCCATTTCCTTCTCCTTCCCTTTCCTTCCCATTTCCTTCTCCTTTCCTTCCCATTTCCTTCTCCTTTCCTTCCCATTCCCTTCTCCTTTCCTTTCCTTCCCATTCCCTTCTCCTTTCCTTCCCATTCCCTTCTCCTTTCCTTTCCTTTCTCCTTTCTCCTTTCCTTTCCTTTCCTTTCCCCTCCCTTTCCCTTCCATTCCCTTTCCCTTCTCCCCGACAAAGATCCCTGAGGTCAGAAAAACCCTCCAGGAAGGAGGAATTTCCCCCCCCCCTCCAGGGAAGGAAAAGCTGAGCCACGAGCCCAGCAGGATTTTCCCAGCGGAGACAAACTTTTGTTTCCTGAACATTCAGCGCCAAAAACACGGAATTTTGACCCATTTTTTAATTAACCTCCTCCCGAAGGAATCACCATTCCCAGCCCACAGCCGAGGATCCCATTCCCAGGAGAAACCCCGGAGTAGACACAACACACCTAAACCGGGGGGAAGGGGGTTGTTCACCCAGCCAGGGAGCCCCTGGAATTCGCCCCGGAGCGGGAATTCCCGGGATAAAAGGGGAGGAGAAGCCGCCTCACCTCGTCGAAGCGCGCCTCGTCCTCGCAGTTCTCCAGCACCCGCGTGTAGAACGAGAGCCCTGGGAAGGGAAGAGCAGGGAAAACACGTGGATTCCGGGAAAAGGGATTCCAGGGGACTCCCGGGATTGGGATCTGTGGGAGGCTGGGAAAAGGTGGAGGCGGGAGAGCACCGCGGGAATGGGGAAGGGAAAAGGGGGCGGGGGGGGGGGGTCACTGCCCAGCCCGGGGGGTCGATCCCGGTCCAGCTCCCACCCACGGGCACCAAACGCCTCATTAACCCCCCCCAAGGGCTCGTTAAGCCCTGCAGGGTAATTAAGGTTTGCTCTGCAGGGTAATTAAGGTTTGCTCTGCAGGGTAATTAAGGTTTGCTCTGCAGGGTGTTAATTGGGGGGTAAATCCTGTCCCGGGGGAACGGGGGAGGGGGGTCGGGGGGAATCCTGGAGAGGATCCGGGAGCTCCCTGAGTTTTGGGGTGTTGGGAATACGGGTCTGCACAGCCCTGGAGGGGGATTCCCACCCCAGGGGTGGGATTTTGGAAGTGGATTCTCCCCCAGGAAAGCAGCCCCGGGTGCCGCACGGAGCGGAGGATCGGCGGCAGCGTGGGATGGGTTGGGAGGGAAGGGACCTCAAATCCCATCCCATTCCATGGGCAGGGACACCTCCCGCCATCCCAGGGAATCCAACCCGGCCTTGGACACTCCCAGGGCTCCAGGGGCAGCCACAGCTTCTCTGGGAATTCCAGCCCAGCCCCTCCCCACCCTCCCAGCCAGGAATCCCTTCCCAATCTCCCCCCCAAATCTCCCCTTTCCCACTGGGATCCATTCCCTGGGGCCTGGCATTCCAGGCCCTGAGCCCCAGTCCCTCTCCAGCTCTCCTGGAGCCCCTTCAGCCTCTGGAATGTGCTCCAAGCTCTCCTGGGATCCTTCCCAAATCCAGCCTGGCCATTCCCAGCTTTCCCAGCCCAGATCCAAAGGTTCTCCAGCCCTTGGAGCAGCTCCATGTCCCTACTCCTGCTGTTCCACGCCCATGGAGCAGCGATTCCTGTCCCTGTCTGCGTTGGGAATCCCATCCCACCCCACAGAAAGCAGGAGGGATCCGTCCCTGGGTCCCTTTGCAGTGGGAGCTCCCAGGGCACAAGGAGGGAGGGTGGGAATCCATCCCCCATCCCGTGGGAATCGCGGGTCTCCCACCCGGAGTCCCCCGGCACGAGATCTTCAGGAAAAGGAGGGAAAACTTCCCCTGCTCCGTCCCTGCACCCCCTCATCCCAACCCCAGCCGGTCTGGGCAGTGCCAGGCTCCAGCCAGACCCCAGCCCCGGGATGGTTGGAATTCCCCGGGGGACAGTTTTCCTGGCGGGAAGGGAAAAGCCCCGGAGTGGTTCCGGATTAAACGGGAGCGTTTCCATGAGTTCCCTCCTGCGGGGTTGTGGAATGGCTGTTGGCTGGGATATTGCCTGGGGGGTCCCACCGAGACCCTCTGGGTTAATTGTGGATTTAATCAGGTTTTCCTGGGATTCCCAGCCCGGCTGGAAACCTGATTAAATCCATAATTAACTCCCGGGCTCGGCTGCGCTCCCTGGGATTCCACGGCAGCAGCCTCTCCTCCCAATTCCCAGGGCTCAGCCTGGAGATGGATCCAGGGGGAGCTTGGAGCACATTCCAGAGCCTGAAGGGGCTCCAGGAGAGCTGGAGAGGGACTGGGGATCAGGGCCTGGAATGCCAGGCCCCAGGGAATGGATCCCAGTGGGAAAGGGGAGATTTGGGGGGGAGATTGGGAAGGGATTCCTGGCTGGGAGGGTGGGGAGGGGCTGGGCTGGAATTCCCAGAGAAGCTGTGGCTGCCCCTGGATCCCTGGGAGTGTCCCAGGCCGGGTTGGATCCCCTGGGATAGCGGGAGGTGTCCCTGCCCATGGAATGGGATGGGATTTAAGGGCCCTTCCCGCCCAAACCATTCCAGGATTCCACGCACAGGGGGTGTTACCTGGGGGAAGACATTCCAAGGGGGACAATCTCCCCCCAAAATGCGTCTCCTAAGGGCGGGATTTGACATTCCAAGGCTGGGGGTCCTCCCTATCCCATCCCCTCCCAATCCAGGTGCTGTTTCCTTCCAGCCACTTCATTCCCTGCTTCCTTCCAGCCCCGTCATTCCCAGGGGGATCAGTGAGTGATGTCCCTCATTAACACCAATCCAGGAGGAATCCCAGCAGCCCTTTGGGAGCCCTCAGGGATCAATTAGCTACAGCTCCCTAATTGCTCCGGGACACAACTCCCCTCCTCCATAAATCCTGGACTAGGAACGGGAATTCCCGTGGGAAAGGGACTCCGTGGGATCTCAGACCCTGCCGGGCCACAGGAGCGTCCCCAAAACGGGCTGGATGCGGGAATTTCACCGTTTTCCTGCTTTTCCCTTAAAGCCAGATGGATAAATCAAGTATTCCCAGGGAATCCCTGGTTTCTGGAAGCCCATCCCTGGTTTGGTTCCCTCTGTGGAGCAAAAGGGGGGGGAGAACTCCGACCACAACAGATCCAGGGATTCGGGGCCCTTCGGCATCACCAACATCCCAAATTATTCCCAGGTCTCCCAGAGCTCCGGCCACAACAGATCCAGGGATTTGGGGCCCTTTGGAATCAACAAGATCCCAAACCATTCCCAGATCTCCCAAAGCTCCAGCACAACAAATCCAGGGATTTGGAGCCATTCAGAGCCACCACGGCATCACCAACATCCCAAACCATTCCCAGAGCTCCGGGACAACAAATCCAGGGATTTGGAGCCCTTCGACATCACCAAAATCCCGAATCATTCCCAGGTCTCCCAGAGCTCCGGCACAACAGATCCGGGGATTCGGGGCCCTTTGGAATCACCAACATCCCAAACCGTTCCCAGAGCTCCCAGAGCTCCAGCCACAACAGATCCAGGGATTCGGGGCCCTTTGGCATCCCCAACATCCCAAACCATTCCCAGAGCTCCAGCCACAACAGATCCAGGGATTCAGGGCCCTTCGGGGCCCTTCGGCATCCCCAACATCCCAGACCATTCCCAGATCTCCGGTGGAGAACCAGGAGAGTCACAAAGGCAAAGCTCAACCCCTTCCCGTCCTCCCAGGGCACAGGGATCCCCTCGGGAATTTGGGGAGTCCAATCCAACGCCGTGGTGGGAGAGGAATCCCGGATATTCCGGGGTGGGAATGGATTTTGTCCCCTGTGCAGGGGCAGATCCCGCCTTTCCCGTCCCCTTCCAGAGCGGGATAACCTCCCCTCTCTCCCTGGCTGCTCCCACGGATCCAGAATTCCCGTTTTCCCGGGATAACCTCCCCTCTCTCCCTGGCTGCTCCCACGGATCCGGAATTCCCGTTGCTCCCGTCTGCAAACACCAACCGTGCGGCTGCAGCTCCCTGGGAGCGCCAGAATTCCCGGGAGAAGGGGAGCAGCGTCATTCCCTCGCCATCCCAAGTGGCTGTCAGCCTCGGGAATGCTTCCCTCCGGGATCCATCAGTCTCGGGAATGCTTCCCTCCGGGATCTCCCAGCCTCGGGAATGCTTCCCTCCGGGATCTCCCAGCCTCGGGAATGCTTCCCTCCGGGATATATCAGCCTCGGGAATGCTTCCCTCCGGGATCTCCCAGCCTCGGGAATGCTTCCCTCCGGGATATATCAGCCTCGGGAATGTTTTCCCCTGGGATCTGCCTCCCTCCTCTCCCACCTGAGCTGAGCAAACTCCCGCTCCGGGAGCTCTGGGAGCAGCGGGAATGTGCAGGGAGACGCTGGGAGCAGCGGGAATGTGCAGGGAAAAGCCTCTCCTGGGGAATTTTACGGGGAGACCCCTCCCCCGAAGGGTGATTTTGGGGGTGCAGAGCCCGGGATGGGCATGGATTTCATGGATTTGTCTCCTCGTGTCCAAGGGGGAGCTCTGGGCTCACGGAATCCTGGAATGGTTTGGGTGGGAAGGGACCTGGATCTCGTATCCATGGGCAGGGACACCTCCCGCTGTCCCAGGTGGCTCCAGCCCGGCTCTGGACAATTCCAGGGATCCAGGAGCAGCCACAGCTTCTCTGGGAATTCCAGCCCAGCCCCTCCAGCCAAGAATTCCTTCCCAAAATCCCCCTGGCAGTGGGAAGCCGTTCCCCCTCGTCCCGTGCAGATTCCCGAGCCGGGATGGATCCTGCCTTTCCCGCAGGGATTTCGGGTGGGACTCAGGACCGGGAACGTTCGGAACTGGAAATCTGGGTCCTCCCAGGGCTCGCTGGGAAAACCCACAGTGGCCTTTTCCCGGCCTTTTCCCGGGATTATGGAGGGGGTTCAGGGTTGGGATTTCTCCAGGCTCCCACCTCTTCCCGGGAATGTCACCGCTGCTGGGAGGCAGGACAGGGAAATGAGGGTAAATTGTCCCTTTTCCATGATTCCCGCTCGTTCAGGGAGAAGTGCAGGGAAGGCTCTTCCAGGCAGCCTTGGAAGCTGTTCCAGGCGGCGCTGGAATCACCTGTTCCCTCGCTCTCCCGGCGATGGAATTGCTGTTCCCGACCTCATCCCACACCCGCCTCTGCCTCGGATTCCCCGGAGCGGGGATCCAGCGCCGCGCTGGGAGCCCGCCCCGACCTGTCCCAGCCCCTCGGGAAGGGGTCGGGAAAGCCCCGGGAAAGCTCCGGGAGCCGCCGAGGGGCCAAAACCCCGCGGAGGTTTTCGCTCCTTCCGCGGCTTCCCGTGGAAAAAACCTTCGGAGCGGCCGCAGGGCTGGGGCTGCGGCATTCCCGGAGAAATCCCGGCTCCGGGATCCCAGCGCGAGGCGGGATCTGTCCCGGGCCCATCCCGGGGGACACTCGGTGGGCCCGGCTCTGCCACCCCATCGCGGCGGGAGCTCCCTCCCTCCCTCCCTCCCTCCGCCGGGAATTTCCCCCCCTGGGGCTTCACCCGCTTTTCCCGGGATGAATCCCGGGACGATTCCCCCCGCCCGGGGGGGGCCGCGGTGCTCGGAGAACCACCGGGAGCGCAGTTTCGGGGGGCCTCCCGCGGGGGGGAGGGGGGTGTGCAGCCCATCCCGGTGTCCCGATCCCACCCCCCTGAGCCGCGGGGGGAGCTGAGGCGGGGGCGGGGACCCCCCAAAATCCCCCCCGTACCTCGGAAGGCCGCCTTGGCGATGCGGTCGGCTCTGCCGCGGAGCCCGCACACGGTGCGGAGGTGCAGCTGCAGGGCCATGCCGGGGCCGCCGGGGGCCGGGCGGGGCCCGGGACGGTGCTCGGGGCCCGGGACGGGGCCCGGGACGGTGCTCGGGGCCCGCGGCGGAGCCCCAGTCGCGGTGCTCGGTGCCTGGCTCCCGGTGCGGGATCCGGCTCCCGGGGCTCGGTGCCTGGCTCCCGGTGCGGGATCCGGCTCCCGGGGCTCGGTGCCTGGCTCCCGGTGCGGGATCCGGCTCCCGGGGCTCGGTGCCTGGCTCTGGGTGCGGGATCCGGCTCCCGGTGCTCGGTTCGGTGCCTGGGTCCCAGTGCTCGGGTCCCGGGGCTCGGTGCCTGGCTCCCGGTCCGGTGTTCGGTGCCCGAATCCCGGTGCCCGGTTCGGTGCCTGGTTCCCGGTGCTCGGTGCCCGAATGCCGGTGCTCGGTGGCTGGCTGCGCGTCCGGTGCCCGAATCCCGGTGCTCGGTGCGCGAATCCCGGTGCCCGGTTCGGTTCTGGGCTCCGGGTGCTCGGTGCCCGAATCCCGGTGCTTGGTGCCCAAATCCCGGTGCTCGGTGCCCGAATCCTGGTGCCCGGTTCGGTTCCTGGCTCCTGGTGCTCGGTGCCCGAATCCCAGTCCCCGGTTCGGTGCCCGGTTCCCGGTGCGATGCCCGGTCCCCGGTGCGATGCCCGGTGCCCGGTCCCCGGTACGATGCCCGGTGCCCGGTCCCCGGTACGATGCCCGGTGCCCGGTCCCCGGTACGATGCCCGGTGCCCGGTCCCCGGTACGATGCCCGGTGCCCGGTGCGGTTCCCGGTGCGGTTCCCGGTGCTGGTGTCCCCGCGGCGCTCCGGAGCGCGGTGCGGAGCTCAGAGCCCGGTGCGGAGCTTCCCCCTCCCAGCGCTCAATTATTCAACAGCTGGGCCGCCTCTCCCCTCCTCCTCGTCCTCCTCCTCCTCCTCCTCCTCCTCCTCCTTCTCCTCCTTCTTCTCCTCCTCCTCCTTCTCCTCTCCCTCCTCCTCTTCTCCCTCCTCTCCCTCTCCTCCCTCTCCCTTCCCCTCCCTCTTCCTTCCCTTTCCCGTCCCTCCCCAGCCGCGGGATGTTTCCATGGGAGAAACTGAGGGAGAGAAGTGGGGGGTGAAACCTTCCCAAATCATGGAATTACAGGGCTTGGAAAAGCCCCCTGAGACCGCCGAGTCCAACCGTCCCCCACCCCTGACCCGTGTCCCCAAGGGCCACATCCACAGGGATCAGAAATCCCTCCGGGAATGGCGACTCCAGCCCTGCCCTGGGAAGTTCATTCCAGTGCCTGACAGCCCTTTCCATGGGGGAATTGTTCCCAATATCCCACCTGCCCCTCCCCTGTCCCTTGTTCCCTGGAAATTGGGAACACCCCCCCCGGCTCCCCCCTCCTGTCAGGGAGTTGTGGGGCAGGAAAAGGTCCCTCCTGATCCCTCTTTTCCCCGGGATGATGACCCCCTGGAAATGGAAGATGGAAATGGATACTAAAGCACTGGGAATCTGTTTCCAAGGCCGGGTTCTGCTGGAGCCTGGAGCGGGAAAGGCCACCGAGTTCATTCCTAAGGGCAGGAGATCGAGGAAACTCGGGATGAGCCGCGTCTGCCGCTCCTCATTAGGTGCTTAATTACCTCCGGGCGGGGAGGAGCCGCGGGGGAAGGAAGCGGCGGGATGGGAGCCAGGTGTGGATGAGGGATCGGGAAAAGGCGGGATGGGGGCGGCACCGCTGCCCGTGAGGGAATCCTGGAATCACGGCCTGGTTTAAACTCACCCGGTGCCACCCCCTGCCATGGGCAGGGACACCTCCCACCATCCCGGGCTGCTCCAAGCCCCGTCCGACCTGGCCCGGGACACTCCCAGGGATCCGGGGGCAGCCACAGCTTCTTTGTCACCCCTTTGTCACCGAGCGGCTCCAGCGGGACACGAACCCGCGGGAGATCCCTGGAATGCTGCTCCCCCTTCCTGCCGAGCCAGCAGGAAATGTCAACGCTCTGCTGAACCCAACGAGGGATCCGAAATCCTGCTGAAAGCCCAAAATTCAGACAGTCCCCTGGCACCTCCCAGCTGTGGGGTGACCCTGCCAGAGCCTGAAGGGGCTCCAGGAGAGCTGGAGAGGGACTGGGGATCAGGGCCTGGAATGCCAGGCCCCAGGGAATGGATCCCAGTGGGAAAGGGGAGATTTGGGGGGGAGATTGGGAAGGGATTCCTGGCTGGGAGGGTGGGGAGGGGCTGGGCTGGAATTCCCAGAGAAGCTGTGGCTGCCCCTGGATCCCTGGCAGTGTCCCAGGCCGGGTTGGATTCCCTGGGATAGCGGGAGGTGTCCCTGAACATGGCAGAGGGTGACCCTGGGTTATTTGGAATGTCCCTTCCCAACCAAACACAGTCACACAGTCCCAGAATCCCAGAATCAGCGGGGTTGGAAAAGCCCTCTGAGATCATGGAGTCCAACCCTTGATCCAACCCCGCTGTGGTTCCCAGCCCATGGCACTGATGCCACATCCAGTCTGTCCTTAAACACCTCCAGGGACGGAGAATCCACCCCCTCCCTGGGCAGCCCATTCCAAGGGCTGATCCCTCTCCATGGAAAGAATTCCTTCCCGATATCCAGCCTGCCCCTCCCCTGGCACAGCTGGAGGCCAAGCCCTCTTGTCCTGGGAGCAGAGCCCGATCCCACCCGGCCCCCCCTCCTGGCAGGGAGTTATGGGGGTGGGAAAAGCTCCCTCCTGACCCCTCTTTTCCCTGGGATGAGCCCCCCCAGCTCCCTCAGCCTCTCCTCACGGGAATTGTGCTCCAGTCCCTTCCCTGGCCCTGCTCCAGCCCCTCCATGTCCTTCCCGAGCTGAGGGCCCAGAGCTGGACACAGCACTCCAGGGGTGGCCTCACGGGGCCACAATCCCTTCCCTGCTCCTGCTGCCACCCTGATCCCGATCCAGGCCAGGATCCATCGGCCCTCTTGTCCCCCTGGGCACACTCTGGCTCCCTTCAGCTCCCTGTCCATCCCCACTCCCAGCTCCCTTCCTGCCTGGCTGCTCTCCAGCCCCTCTGGCCCAGCCTGGAGCTGCCGGGGGTTGTTGTGGCCAAAGGGCAGGACCCGGCCCTTGGCCCTGTGGAACCTCATCCCGTTGGAATCAGCCCCTGGATCCAGCCTGGGCAGGTCCCTCTGCAGAGCCCTCCTGCCTTCCAGCAGATCCAGACTCCCCCCCAGCTCGGTGTCACCTGGGATGTGCTGGTGGTGGGACTCCATCCCCTCATCCAGGTCACAAATGCAGACATGGAACAGGACTGGGCCCAGCACCGGATCCCAACGGGATCCAGCTCCATCCCCACCACCCTCTGGGCCCAGCGCTGGGACACCCCTGGTGCCCAGATCCCAAATGGATCCAGCTCCATCCCCACCACCCTCTGGGCCCAGCACTGGGACACCACCAGTGACCAGATCCCAAATGGATCCACCATCATTCCCACCACTCTCCGGGCCCTGCACTGATCCCTGGGGACACCCCTGGTGTCCAGATCCCAGATGGATCCAGCATCATTCCCATCACCCTCTGAGATCAGCACTGGGACACAACTGGTGCCCGGATCCCAAATGGATCCAGCTCCATTCCCACCACCCTCTGGGCCCAGCACTGATCCCTGGGGACACCACTGGTTCCCGAATCCCAAATGGATCCAGTACCATTCCCACCACCCCCTGGGCCCAGCACTGGGACACCCCTGGTGCCTGGATCCCAAATGAATCCAGCTCCATCCCCACCGCCCTCTGGGCCCAGCACTGGGACCCCACTGATGCCCGGATCCCAAATGGATCCAGCTCCATCCCTACCACTCCCCATTCCTGCCCTCAGCCGGTTCCCGCCCCATCAGGGACTGTCCCTGTCCCTGTCCAAGAGCTCAAACCCTCCCGGGCCGCTCCCAGGCCGGAGGATCCACCAAAGATTCCCAGAGCCGGGAGAGAAGACACCCTTTTTCACACGTTAATTTGCCTTTTTCAGACATTAATTTGCCTTTTTCACACGTTATTTTGCCTTTTTCACACGTTAATTTGCCTTTTTCACGCGTTAATTTGCCTTTTTCGCAGCTGATTTGGCTTTTTCGCAGCTGATTTGGTTTTTTCGCAGCTGATTTGGCTTTTTTCGCAGCTGATTTGTTTTTTTTTTCACAGTTCCTCCGGCAATTTTCCCCCCGCTGAGCTCGGATAACGCCCCGCACCCGGCTCTGAGTCACCGCTGCCGCTCGGATCCCGGGAGCGGGAGAAGGGGCTGTTTTCCCTGGAAGAATCCGGGGAAATTCCGCTGCTCCCTCCCCGAGCGGCTCCCGCAACACCACCGGCACCCCAGCGACACAAACCCGGGGGCAGCGACAGCTCTTGTCACGGTGCTGCGGAACATTAAGTCCGAAATTAATGAAATTCGCTTTTCTGAACTGTTTTTCCCTGTTGTTTTTTTTCTTTTCTTCCCTCCCAGCTCTTCCCTTCCCACGCCCGGCAGGATCCGTGCAGCCTCCCCGGCTGCCGGAGCCCGGGAACGTTCTCAGTCACTCACAGAAACTCGTCGGGTTTTGCTTTTCCTGAGGGTTTTTTTTTTGTGTGTTGTTGCCTGAGAGATGGAGAGAAAGGCAGCGCTGGGGGTGGGGGATTGGGGGAATGGGTTGGGGGGGAAGGGACTTAAATCCCAGCCCATCCCATTCCATGTTCAGGGACACCTCCCGCTATCCCAGGGAATCCAACCCGGCATTGGACACTCCCAGGGATCCAGGGGCAGCCACAGCTTCTCTGGGAATTCCAGCCCAGCCCCTCCCCACCCTCCCAGCCAGGAATCCCTTCCCAATCTCCCATCTAACCCCAGGAAAACCAGGCACCTGCATCCCGGTTTTCCCGTGCTTGGATATGGGATTGCTCCAAGAGAAACCCTGCCAGGCTCTTCCCTTCTCCATGGGAACCATGGGAATGCAGGGGAGGGAAACCCCAAAGCAGTGGGAAAAGGTCCATCCTTGCTTTTTGGGGATCCTGAGATGGGTTGGGTGGGAAGGGACCTTAAGGATCATCCCATTCCAGGGACACGGACACCTCCTGCTATCCCAGGGGATCCAACCAGGCCTGGGACACTCCCAGGGATCCAGGGGCAGCCACAGCTTCTCTGGGAATTCCAGCCCAGCCCCTCCCCACCCTCCCAACCAGGAATCCCTTCCCAATCTCCCCCCCAAATTGCACGGGGGTGCTATTCCGTGGTTTTCCAGAGGCAGGGAGCTGGCACAGGGTGTGATCCTGCCACAAACAGGGTCAGTTCTTGCCCTGGGATGTGTTTTTCCCGGATATGTTTTATCCCGGGATGTGTTTTATCCCTGCCCGGCACAGCCCCCAGGGGAGCGGGAGGGGCTCCTCCCTTCCCAAATCCACGCCTTGTTCCCGGAGCAGCAGATCCCAGTCCCGCAGCCGGGTCTGTCCCGCCGGGGACGGAGCAAATCCCGGCTCGGGATGCTCCAGGAATTCCATGATCCTTCTCCCGTTAGAGGGCAGCAGCGCCTCGGGAACCGGGATCTGCGCTCGCCGCTCTCCAGCCGGGAATTCCTTCCCAACATCCCACCTCTCCCTGCCATTCCCGGCCTCCTGGCCCTCCAGATCCCACAGGATCCATGGGATCTGCGCTGGGATATCCCTCGTGCTCCCGGCACAGAGCTGGGATGAGTCCCAGGGAATATCGGGAGGGGGCAGAGCTGCCTTTGGGCAGGGAAAGGGAGGCAAGGGAATGGTTGGAAGGCGGGAGATTGGGAAGGAATCTTTCCCTGGCAGGGTGGGGAGGGGCTGGGCTGGAATTCCCAGGGAAGCTGTGGCTGCCCCTGGATCCCTGGGAGTGTCCAAGGCTGGGTTGGATTCCCTGGGATAGCGGGAGGTGTCCCTGAACATGGAATGGGATGAGCCTTAAAATCCACTCCCACCCAAACCATTCCAGGATTCCAGGATAAAGGACACTCAGAATCCACTCAGAGGGATCTTTATGGAATGTGGGGATGGAAAAGGTGGGAAAGGGGAAGGGAGACCCTGCCCTGAGTGCCGAGATTCCCAGGGAACCCCCTTGTTCCTGGAACTCCTTCCCAGGGAGGAGCTGGGCTGGGGCTGGATCCAATGGCAGGCTCTGGCTCCAGGCTGGGAGAGCTGGGAATGGCCAGGCTGGATTTGGGAAGGATCCCGGGAGAGCTTGGAGCACATTCCAGAGGCTGAAGGGGCTCCAGGAGAGCTGGAGAGGGACTGGGGATCAGGGCCTGGAATGCCAGGCCCCAGGGAATGGATCCCAGTGGGAAAGGGGAGATTTGGGGGGGAGATTGGGAAGGGATTCCTGGTTGGGAGGGTGGGGAGGGGCTGGGCTGGAATTCCCAGAGAAGCTGGGGCTGCCCCTGGATCCCTGGGAGTGTCCAATGCCGGGTTGGATTCCCTGGGATAGCGGGAGGTGTCCCTGCCCATGGAATGGGATGGGATTTGAGGTCCCTTCCCACCCAGGCCATCCCAGGATCCTGTGGAGTTGGCAAAGCCCGGATTTGTTCCCAGCTGTTCCAGCTCCCAACCCTCCGGGATGGAGTTCCTTGTCCTTGGATTCCTCTCTCCAAGACCCGGTTTCCTGGGAAGGAGGGAAAGCCACAAACTCCCCCATGGACTCGACGATTTTCCGGGTCTTCCCACCCAGACGATTCCAGGATTCCATGGGGATGTCACTGGCTGGGCACTGGGCACTGGGATGGCTCCGGATGTGTCTGGGATTAACCCCCCCATCCAAACCACGCTCCCGGATTTCCCAGGCCCGGGCTGGGCAGCGGGGGAGGCAGCAGGA